>NC_046657.1:135110027-135111112 GCF_010883055.1 Belonocnema kinseyi | reverse complement strand
CTTTAAACTATATACAAACTATATATAATTTTTGTGCTTGGGTTATACATATATTGTAAAACATTATATACAATATTCATTTGTTTTATATACATTCTTTTAATAACATTATATTATATGTAATGCTGCACACTATATATATGATTAAAAATTTGTCATGAGGACAACCGCAGGATTTCGCCGGGAGCGGGTGCTAATCTGAAAAATTGCACCCGCTTCCAGCGAAATCGCGGTAAAATTTCAGCCATAACCACGTCTCACAACCGTGAGATAGGTGGTTACAGTCTGTAAAGGAATCACTACGAGGATCCTGAAAAAGCCTCGTGGACCCTAAGAACACGGAACGACCCAAGGACAACCGCCTTCTGTATTTTTCCCGCAAGTGTTCTAGCCTATTTTTGACACGTAGGGATGCTTTTTAGGCTATTAGCAAGTGAAAGCTTGGCACCTCCAAGAGCGCCGATGATAAGGACGATTAGTTTAACAGAATATTCCGGGTACAATCGCTGCAACTCCCTTATAAGGTTTCGATACCTCTCTTTCTTTTTATTCTCCTTGGCTATGATGTTTTTGTCAGCTGGTGGCGAAAATTCGATAACGAACATGGTTCGCTTCTCCAAGTCAAGAAGAACCATGTCAGGCCTCGAGTGAGCAACAGAAACAATTGTCGAGAATATAAAGTTCCAGTATATGCGGCACTTCCCATTAGCGACAATTGACTCAATTTCTCTAGGGGCATTTAGAGGAGCGATATTAAGGTGAATGCCGTAGGATTGACAGAGATGGTAATAAATTACTCTTAGTGCCGCATTGTGCCTTTGAATGTAGGTCGTTCCCGCGTGTGTTGGACAACTAGATAGTATGTGAGCTAAACGCTCGGGGTGTGCATGGCACGCCCTGCAGCTATCATCGGGAATGTCTTGGCTCAAAATGTGGCGACGGTAATTTAAGGTGGAAATGACACCGTCTTGGCATGCAAAAACGAAACCCTCTGTACCAGACTTCAATCCGGGCGATTTAAGGAAAGCAAACGTTAGATCACAAGACATTGACTGATCCTTCACATTTCTGTGGAAGATACCGTG
>NC_046657.1:135100648-135109927 GCF_010883055.1 Belonocnema kinseyi | reverse complement strand
TACATACATATGTTATATAAATATATTATATAAACATACACACACCTATCAAATAAATCCTTAGGTACAACTTTTTTTCGGAAGATTGAAGTTATTCTTAGTAAGCTGTGACCTTTATAGACCTAACAAGGTCATTCAAATTTCAATATGGTATGAACATTTGGAATGGGGTTGGTAGTGGATGCAATTTAGAATTTGGCCGATGTCACAAAGGAACGTTTAAATTAAAAAATTAAAGGTAACCTAGAGATGACCTTGATGGTCATGGTCAAGGTCCCTCAAAAGTCAATATGCACATTGTTCAAATGAGCAATTAAGCAAGTGATATAAGAGGGGATTTTCCACAAGCTCACTTGCGCAAAGTATTCAGATCTTATTAAAGTTTTAATGACCTTGATATGATCTTCAAGGTCACATCTGACCTATGACCTGACTACACTTTTTGAAGTAAAATTTTCCGTTCTTTCGATTTCCGATGTCAAACAGAGTCGTTTCAATTAAAAAACAAACAGTGACCTTTGTATGACCTGGATGGTCATTCCATTAAAAACAAAGGTAACCTTGGAATAGCTATGAAGGGCATGATCAAGGTCAAAACTAAGGTCACCACTGGATTCCTTGTTGAAAGTTACTTAAAGAATGACCTGAACCTTCTGCGAAAGAATTGTACCTAAGTATGTATTTGGTGGTCCCGGGACTTTTTGGACACCCTGTATATATTTCAGGAGTACTGTCGTTGCTTGTATTGGCGGATAGGAAACAAATACAAATCGAAAAGTCGTAAAACTTTTTGAGGTCCGTTGCGTAGGGAATGTCCGGCAGTACAGTCACCCTAAGGTTTATTTAGAATTTTAAAAAATACCTTAACTTACATGTTAAATACTCGCTGCTATGTATTAAGAAGTTTACTAGGCAGTCTGAGAAGTACCTGAAAATTCTAAGAGATGGCATTAGTATTCACTAATGTGAACCATTTTCGTCGAGCTTGATCCTCCAAATGACGCCTGTCAAAACTCCAGCCATTTATGTTTACGCACTTATAAGTTACAGCACTGAGAAGCGACTAACCTCCGAGTTTTTTTTAATATGGAAAAATCTGAGTTTCGAGTTTTGATCAAACACTACTATCTTCGCAAGAAAACGATATCCGACACCAAGGCCAAGCTGGATAAGTATTACCCGGACTCTGCACCGTCGATTGGAACGATTCATAAGTGGTTTACCGAGTTTCGTTGTGGCCGTACGAGCACAATTGATGCTGAACGATCTAGGCACCCAAAAGAGGTCACTACACCAAAAAATGTCGAAAAAATCCATGATATGATGTTGAATGATCCCAAAGTGAAATTGAGAGAGGTACAAAGGCACAAAGGACAAATTGTTTCTTCCGGAATAGGCTTGCTTTTCTTGCAAACATCTTTTCCTGAGATCAAACTGTTTCCTTTCTTGCTAGCATTTTATCCTGAAAACAAATTTTTGCCTCGCTTATCTGAATCAGCATTCGCTTTATTTGCTTTTTTCTGTTCCAGCATCTTTTTGAATGGAGACATTGTATAAATTTCACTACGTTCTGCTAAAGGATGGCGTGCAGTAGCTCTCCTTTTTGAAGCATCAGGAACCGGTGAAAATTTTTAAATTGTTGCTTTAAATTTTTCAAGCGATTGGTCGATGTCAGCTAAAGCTTGAAACTCGGGTTGTTGTGAAGTGACAATCTCAGGTAGGGAAAGAAAGAGTAGGAGTGAGAGCACCAAGTTGACTAGAACTTAAAGGTGCCATTTCCAGTGGCAGAGAAGGTAATCCTGTTAGTTTTGACTGTCCAGATGTTAAAGGTGTTGGTTCTGGCAGTTGAGAAGATGGAAGCAATGACGCTGACTGAGAATATCGACCTTCTGTAACATTGGTCACGTCTGAACCAATAACATCTAAATCGCTAAAGATGTCGCTATTAAAAAGCAGAAGCGACTAACCCTGCTATCTCGCATTCAGTGATTCTTATGCCAGGGTTAGATCTCATCCACAAGTCACATGCATCATTATAAGCCGATTTGAAAGGCTTCATGAAGGTCCGGTAAAGCGGTTGTAGCTTGTGAGTCACATGAGGAGGAGTGCTCAAATTATGTAAATGATTTTTTCTAGCAAATTCAATAACATCCAAGTCTTTATGGTTGGCATTTCCATCAAGAATCAGAATAACTAGGGCCTTTTCTGTAGGATTTGAATATTTCACGAAGTGTTTCATCCATTTCAAAAATAATTCGGCATTTTTCCAGCCATTTGGCTCAGCTTCACCTACACTTTCATTCGGTGCATTGATCATCAGTCGATCATTCATTCGGGAACGTGGAAACACGAAGAAGGGTAATATCAACTGGCCTCCAGCGCTCATTGAAAAAATCACACTCACATTTGTTCCACGCTCTGCAGATGTAAGCTTGCCAACTTGGACTTTAGGCTTTGCAAACACCGTTCTACTTGAGGTCTATTAAAACCGACTGCTCTCATGAAACTGGTGGATTCAGCGGTCCGCAATGATAAATCGTCATGTTTTTTCATAAAAGAATAATAGTGATTCTTACCCGCACACTTCTTTTCTTAATTGAATTGATGAGGTAATTTTAAATTTTTAGCAAGTTGAAAGATAATTTGAGAAATTTCCGTTTGTTCAAAGGCATTAGCCTATTTGCCAAATCTTTGACATGGTCTGCCAATATTTTTTCATGTTCGGATGAGAAAGTTTTGTGAAAATGTCCCTCACTGGCTTAAAGGTGACCTCTTTATTTTTTTAATAGCACTAATTCTGTCGTTCAATGTAGTTCTTGGTACCTGATAACGATCTGCGGCTTGACGTGAACTCATTTCGTTACTGAGCACCTTGTTCACAGCTTTGTGTATATTTTTAGGATCTCACGTGCCCTTCTTTTTCTTCGTGTTTCCATCATTTGTATTGCTTGTCATCATAATGTACCTTTAAGCAAGTAAATATAGTCAGTAATCAACTTTTTATAGTGGCCGGTACTGGAGGAAAATGTGACTACATTGTAACTCATCCGCAAAATTTCAAAAATCACTCATGAAACTTTTGTTGTGTAACTTACGTCCACGATGCACAATTGTAATCTTTGCAAAGAGAGTCAACGAGTCGCGACAGTTTAGCCGCGAAGGGGACAAATACTCGTAATCACGTAGTAAACAAACTTCAAAGGCTTTGTCAGCGCTATCTATTATGGAATTTAAAAAATGACAACTGGCCGGTACTGAGTTACGGCCGGTACTGTAGGACTTTCCCATGTATTGGGTACTACCGAGCATTGTCATTGTATGTAGGTGTATAGTTAGTTGCAAATGCCCGTGTGATCCCGAGAACCAGTATGTCCTACGGCAGTCACTTCACCTTATTCGGAGCTTTCAACAAAACAAAACAAAGAAGAAAAAAAAGGTCGGATTACAAATGTGATTGTGTGTTTGGATAACTGAATAGGAAGCACTATGAAACTTTTGTCTGGTCCTAAATTTTTACAATCATTAAAAAAGCTTTAAAAAAAACTTTTTTTATAATTGTCAAAATTAAAGACCAGACAAACATTTCTTAGTGTTTCTTATTTAATTTTTCACATTTTCAAATCTACATCGAGTTTCGTGTGAACGCAAGTTGTATTTAAAAAAAATGTTAAACAATTTGTTGAGGTCACGCTGATATGGTCTTAGATTTGATTGAATCCCAAAATAACTTTCCAAAAAAAAATAAATTATTTTATTTAGACATGTTCCAGATAAAATATGGACTAACCGAAACTCTGCGCATGGAAGAAATTGAAATGTAGGCTAGATTCTTCAAAATTTGGTGTGCGTAGCACAAATAATTTCAGTGAGGCTAGATAATTCATACATTATTGAAAATAATCCGTGAAAATCCCTGATAAATGTAAAATTCAATCAAATATTATGTATTTTCTTAAATCTGTAGAAGCCTTTGAACTCTCTTTAACATTTTTTACACTCAGAGACTTTTTGTTAGAATAAATCATAAAAATGAATGAGAATTTAGTATAATATCGCTTCAAAATAAGGAAAACGGGGTTTGCGTATCAAAAATTAATACAGCGGTTTTCAGTCGTCAAAACTAATATTTTTGTTTGAACAAATGAAAAGGATGTTTCATTAACTGTAATGAAACTTGCAAAAATTAAAAATTGGCTATATCAAAGTTAACAAGCGAAGTTAAAACGAATTGTAATACATTGTATTCAAAAGAGCGGAAAAATATTTTGAAGTTGCCATAGAAAGCTTATGAGATTAAAAATTCAGTGATTGGACTTTATCCACACTGTGAAATTTCTTCGACCGTTATTATCATTAATGAGAGAATGCGTTTTATTCTAGTCATACGGTCCAATACAAATAAAAATTGATTCAGATGTCAGTGAATCTTTATTCGTCCATTTTATTTGATATAACCAAAGTACGCTTCAACCTAGTTGCAGGTCTTCTTCAAGGTAATACATCACTTGTCAATTTTGATATCAAAATCCAAAAACAAGACATTTCAATTGTACTTTAGTCCTTAAAAAGGAGCAAAATTTTGGAGTGAGCTAAATTCTATAAATTCAGCATATCATATAATTCAACAACAATAAACATCTGTTGTCATTAAATTTTTATTTTAAAATGTACTAAATATTATATAATTTTGAGCTTATTTTATTTTGGAGGCTTCAATTTTAAAGTTTTTGGGTGTTACAAACTATGTATATAAAAAAAATATTGAAATTCTAACAATTAGCTGAATTTATAGAATTTGGCTCATTCAAAAATTATGCTTCTTTGTAAGGACTAAAGCACAATTAAAATGGCTTATTTGTGAATTTTAATGTCAAAATTGACGGTTGATTTATTAACTTAAAGAAGACCTGCAACTAGGTTGAAACGTACGTTGGTTCTATCAATTAAAATTGTCGAATAAAGATTTATGGACATCTATATCCATTTTCATATATTGTACCATATGACCAGAATAAAACGCATTCTTTCATTAAAGCTTATGAGAATCTCAAGCGACAACTATATGAAAAATAACTCACTCCACCAAAAGTTTCAGCCTTCACAAGCACGAACTAAATACATAAATTAAATACAATTAAATACAGAAACACGCTTACAATTATTATTTTATTACGATATACTTAATTTCTTCACTAGATACATAATCGCACGCTTAATCGCTATAAAAAATAGGAACGGCTGTGACGATATTCGAACCTAACTTACCTAAAGCATTAACGCATTCCCTAACAATTAAACCCTATTAGTAACTTGCATTATGGAATATTTTGCAAAAATCTTGGGTAAGCGGCGTCGCTTGACAACTCAAGGCAGTATGACAAATATCTGGGCCCCTTTTCACGAGTGATTTGTTGTTTAAGAAATTTTGTTATTAGATAAGTTAAACATTTTATCATTATTAATGATTAAATTTATTTTTTATGAAATACATTTTTTTAATAGAACTGATAATATTCTTGTATGAATAACATTCTCTAATTTGATATTTCAGTAAGTCAGTATAATAAACTTGAGTGTATTTACACTGAAAGAAATGAATTGCTGGTATAATTATATTGCGCATTAGATCAGCCATCGATATGTCTATTCCAGCGATACAGATCAGGCTCGGTCGACTCCCATGGGCGCGTTTAACCACTTATAGCGACACTAGCGCAATCTACAAGGAGGTGGACATCTAAAGCGTATCCATGTTTCGTGCCCGTCAATGTGTATATTATTTGAATGTGTTGCATTAATTAAAATGAGAGAAAATAAACGAATTAATTCAAAATTAAACAAATTTAAGACGAAAAATGTGAAAATACTATTTCCTGTACCATTTTTCGGCATAAATTTGTACAATTTTGCAACAATTCTCCAATAAATTAAGAATTAGATAACACATGAAATGAAACCTTTTTTCAACATTTTATTTATTCGAATTATAATAGAGAAGTGAAATCAGTGACATCCTGGCACAGCACAATTCTTTCAGTGTTGATGTAATGTTTTATAAACTGTACTCATTCAATTAAATGTTATTGCCTTCGTGTATAAATTTTATGAGAAAGAATTCCTGATATTTTAAATCACATACTATATGAAGTAATTGAAAAGAAAAAGAGTTAACTTTTATTAAAAATGTTGTCTATTATAACCTTTCTGCTCGATCAGAAAATGGCGGAAACAATCGAGGAGCATTCTCAAATGAAACTATATGAAAAATCAAGAATAATGATTTCATAGCTTGCTGTGCGTCTCGGATTTCTGTCAACTTCATATTGACAATGTCAAATTTCTAAAATACATTTTCGAGATTATGATATTGACTATTTTCCTTATTTAAATCACTTTTTGAAAACTCAGTAAAAAGAATATTATTTTTTCATAGTATTAATTTTTGAAATGGAAATTCATAGTATTTCGTATTTAGAATACTACTTTGTCATCTTCGTCTTTTAAATACTCGTATGATAATATTAAACTTCATGTACTGAAATACGAATAAGTCTAATAAAACCTCGGTTTTCCCTATTTTAGAACGATATTATACTACATTCCAATTCATTTTTTTCATTTATTCTAAAAAAAGATCTCTCAGTGTAATTCTTGTAAACTCTGTAGAACTCACACTGTATTATTGTAAATTATTTTCAATTTTTTGAATTCTCTTGATTTCTTATACTTCACATCTAAGATTTTGAATAATTTTAGGGATTTTAAATAATTCCATTAAAATATTTAAGATATAAATTGATTTATTTTTGATATTCTAAATTGTTCTAAAAACTTGAAGTTCTTTTCGGTAGAGGTACAGGGCCAATTTTAGATAGATTAGTGTTAGTTCATATCCGTGTGAGGATAATTTTAGTTTGTATATAAGTCTGATTGCGTATAGAGAGGGATCGTGTGTCATGTTTTTGCTTACATCATAAGAAAATATTTTATAGGTACTAAATAACGAATTTGATATAAAAAAATTGATATCAAGTTACATATAATTCTGAGAATTGTTTTCGAAATGGTGTCATGTTATATGCATTACTGAGAAAATTATCAACCTTTGATATGAGGCGTAAAAGAAAGAGACCCCCTTCGTTTTCTATATAATACTTTATAAGCATTAAGGAATTTAAAATAGAAACGAAGATATCAAGTCACGTAGTATTTAGACTTAGAGAATTTTTAGAAGAACTCACTGTTAAAATTAGGTACACCTAATGTGCCTTATATTATTCAAAGAACGGAAAAGCTGCAGAAAAATCTGTAAGTTAGTCAATGATTCAGTTCACCCTTCTTCACGCACGTGGGTCGTTTACGACAAAGTTAAATTTTCCCGCTTAAGTATCTCCGAAACTCAATGATGTTGGGGTTTGAAACCCCGTCCTAAAAAAACTTCTTGGCAGTGGAAACTGAACTGCAAAGGGAAGCTTTAGTTGATCATTGTGTTTCCTAGGAAGAAAAATTTGAAATTATGCTTGTGCCTTAAGCGAGCCACCTGTGTGACCGCGTTAGTGTTTCGCGACGATTTTAAAACATTTTAAATAAGTTTCTTATGAAACATAGATAATTAGGTAATAAATCAATATATTGATTTTTAAAGAATAAGTGGATTTTTCATTTACTTATTATATGCACGAACTAAAAAAAAATTACCATATTTTCCAGTGTGCAATTAATATACTTTTTGGAACCGGAAGACTATGTTTTCCTGACAGGTGATGATTTGGTCTTTAAAAACCTAAAATGCAGTTTCTTATTATTTATTTATTGCAAAGATATGAATTTGTTATTTAAATTTCAATTTCTCAAGTTTTTGTTTATATGTAGATTATTACACAGAAAATCGCCGATCCTCCAATGTACACCGAAATTGATGTTCAATAGAGTTGCAACAAACTTGAGCCACACAGGTTCATTCGGAGAATCTAGGGGAAAAGCATCATTTAGACACTGTTTTTTCTCATCCAGTGCAACGTGAAGTGTCGTCTACAAACTGTAAGTCACCTGTCAAGATCATTTTGTCGGTCGTTCTTTGAGTGAAACAGATGTTAATAAGCAGTCAATTCATATAAATAATTACCTGACTTTTTATTTCCTCTCATTTGCCAGCGACTAAATAGTCTTTGAATAAAAATAGTACTTGGCGTGATGTAATATCCAAATGTTAGGTGAGTCAAAACCTACTATATGACATTCAAACCACCAGAGCCGGGATGTACAAACTAAGTCGTGACCGTCTGCATCGAAATTGATGCTTGGTCGTTCGAACAAATTTCCACTAGATTTTCTGCGGAAGTTTAAAGGTATCTTAGATATCTAATCTTGCAGTGGCTAGTGTCATACATGAAAGATACGGTAAATACAATTGTATAATAAAAACAGAAATTTGTTTTTCGCGATGAGTAGGGATGTAATTTGCATGAAACTTTAGCCTGATGAAAAGTTTCATGAAACATTGGGAGTTTCGTGAAACATTGCAATGTTTCAAATATAGCGGCAGGAACATTCAAACTGATAAGATAAAAGCCTATTAGGTATTTTCACTTCAATAAACAGCTAACTTCACTTCGTAGATTGCTGAGGGGAAAACAAGGGACCAAATGCATGGGATTCAGTTCATTTTTGCCCTATTTTGCTAATATCTTCGTAAAAGGTAATTTTTTCTATATAAGTGTAGTTAAAAAATAGTTTTTATTTTTTAATTACTATTTAATGAAATAATAAAATAATAATAATAATAATAATAATAATAATAATTAATTACAAATATATTACAGAAATAAAGTTTTGTTCCATGCATTTGATCCATTTTCCCCTCTCAGCTTTTAACAAAGTGAAGTTAGCTGATGGTTGAAGTGAAAATACCTTATTGAGGCTTTCATATCCCAACTTTTTCCTGCTGGCTGATTTGATATATTTTTCCGGTTTGTACTGTGGACCAATGTTGGCACCTTGAACTACTGCGCTTGCGTTAGGGCTGACCGCTCATTGGCCGCAGTTGGCGCGCGATTCAAAATTACATTAAAAAATAATTCTTGTAACTTAAGTAAATAATTATTAAAATATCCACAAGGACATATACCAATTGTGTAACTTTGATTTCAGGCAACAAAAATACAACACATATATTAATGATTTCAAATCGTAGATTTCAAATTCTTTATGTCTTACGGTCCAATCGTAAATCGAAAAAATAAATATGAGTCAAAAAAACATGTTCTTCGAAACTCAGAT
>NC_046657.1:135096414-135100548 GCF_010883055.1 Belonocnema kinseyi | reverse complement strand
AAGAGAAAAACTTTCGTGAACAGCTCCTCGATAAGAGGATGCACGGTATCTTCCACATAAATGTGAAGGATCAGTCAATGTCTTGTGAGCTAACGTTTGCTTACCTTAAATCGCCCGGATCGAAGTCTGGTACAGAGGGTTTCATTTTTGCATGCCAAAACGGTGTCATTTCCACCTTAACATACCATCGCCACATTTTGAGCCAAGACATTCCCGATGATAGTTGCAGGGCGTGGCATGCACACCCCGAGCATTTAGCTCACATACTATCTAGTTGTCCAACTCACGCGGGAACGACCTACATTCAAAGGCACAATGCGGCACTAAGAGTGCCTTATTACCATCTCTGTCACTCCTATGGCATTCACCTTAATATCGCTCCTCTAAATGCCCCTAGAGAAATTGAGTCAATTGTCGCTAATGGGAAGTGCCGCATATACTGGAACTTTATATTCTCGACAATTGTTTCTGTTGCTCACTCGAGGCCTGACATGGTTCTTCTTGACTTCGAGAAGCGAACCATGTTCGTTATCGAATTTTCGGCACCAGCTGACTAAAACATCATAGCAAAGGAGAATGAAGAGATAGAGAGGTATCGAGACCTTATAAGGGAGTTGCAACGATTTTACCCAGAATATTCTGTTAAACCGATCGTCCTTATTATCGACGCTCTTGGAGGTGCCAAGCTTTCACTTGCTAATGGCCTAAAAACCATCCCTGCGTGTCAACAATATGCTAGAAAAATTGCGGGAAAAGTGCAGAAGGCGGTTGTTCTTGGGTCGCTCCTTGTTCGTAGGGTACACGAGGCTTTTGCTGGATCGTCGTATTGATTCCTTTACAGACTGTAACCACCTATCTCACGGTTGTGAGACGTAGTTGTGGCTGAAATTTTACCGCGATTTCGCTGGAAGCGGGTGCAATTTTTCAGATTAGCACCCGCTCCCGGCGAAATCCTGCGGTTGTCCTTATGACAAATTTTTAATTATATATATATATATTGTATAAAAATATACAAGATGGTTTAACCATGAACAAAGATTAGCTTTTATGACTGTTAGAAATAACCTTTTTGTTAGGGCAGGTGTATGGTCGACGTTATAAACCGCACGTGTTGGAGTCATAACAATACGACTCGAGAGATAAATTCATGCCTTCAAGACATAAAAACTTGTCTCCAAGACATACATTGAAGTCTGGCTCCTTCTCAAAACTGAAACATTCTCAAGTCGAACTTTTCGACTTCAGAATGTCTTGATTGGGGGCAATTCAAGTCGAGCTCAAGTCGAAGCATTTATATTGGG
This sequence comes from Belonocnema kinseyi, assembly GCF_010883055.1. NCBI lineage: Eukaryota > Metazoa > Arthropoda > Insecta > Hymenoptera > Cynipidae > Belonocnema > Belonocnema kinseyi. The sequence continues at coordinate 135,099,247 of NC_046657.1, read as the reverse complement.
GTAACGTTTTGATCCGACTAGATGGAAAATAATATTTTCAAATTAAAATTATTTCTTGAGGAAAAGATCGTTCTCCATCTTCACTCCATTGGGATCTTTTTTTCCAGAAATAATTTTAATTGTACCTTTTGTTAAATTGGCAGTAGATTTTATATTTGTAAAGTTTTTATTGTGTTGGAAGTGATACAGTTTTTTTTAATTGAAAGAGGCCATTTTTTATCATCAAGACTTTAACTGTGTTTGAAGGAAGAATTTTTTATTTTCAATTTTTCTGAATTAGAAGAGGATAATTAAAATTTTTTCTGAATTTAAAAGAGGGATTTTTTTATTGTAATGGTTGTCATAGAACTGGAGGGAAGGAAATTCGTTTTTTAAAGTTTTTCTAAATAGGAAGAGGCACTCATTTTTGGATTTAGTTAGATGACATCTTTGCTGTTTTTTGAAAGATATCGTTTCCTAATTGAACCAACTATTATAACAGTAAAGACAATGTTTTAATTCACATTAGGGTCGATCGTATATGTTTTTTTTGTGTTCTACAATTAATTTAAAAGAAATAAATTTATTTTTGATTAAAAATACAAATTAGATTTTTAAACTTTTATACGGAAATGACCCACTGGATTTATCAGTATGGCTATGTGAATCAGTCTTACCTTATACATTTTAATTTATCTAAATTCATTGCAATCTATATTTTCCAAAGAAACTTTTTTTTGTAACGTTTTTATTGAGTTGGAAGAGGAACATGTTTAATTTCATGTTTTATTTCTCCACATTTTTATTAATGCGAGTTAAAATCAAGGATTAGTTTTAATTTAGAAAATTTAAAACGATGTCGCGGATTCATATTTTTTAATCAGAGATCTTTAAACAATTCAATTTATTAAAGTGTGAAGGTTAAGTTTTGCAGTTAAATTGCACTTAGTTGAACATTTTCAATTGAAAAGTGTTAAAAGCTTCTATTTTATATGTGACGTGGGCCCAGTATATTCGGTCAGATGGTGTGATCATCGCGAGCTCACCATTTTTAAAGAGTAAATTAGACTTTTTCAAAACGTGAATACTAATTTTTGCCCGCCTAAGTTTATAATAATACATAAAGAAATACCATCATCTATTATTATAGTAAAAAACTTTATAGCACTACCCCGATTATCCCTAAATTCTTACATTTTATTTTAATTATATATATATATAATGAATCATATATTGATATAGAAAGTCTCTCCGTGTGTTAAAAGTTTAAAATATGTATCTGTGGATTATAATATGGTAAACGATAAAGCTCATTCTTTTGTAGTCAAGTGTTCTTAGTAAGGTTAATATTATCAACCTTTATACAGCTGTATTTTTAATGAACTTTAATGAACTGGATGCCTTTCTAGAATTATCAACCCACAAAGGGTGTTTTGCTGCTTTCGTAACACAAATGGGTCGTTTAAGTCCTGTTGTTCTTTTATCTATCTTAAAAGCTTTAAAAAAATCTGGAAAAATTCTGGTGTATTCCTCTAAACTCCTACTACATGTTCCAATTGGTTTTAGAATTAAATACGTAATCTTTTTCAAAATACACAGAAAAACGCTGGTGTTAAATTTGTTGCAGCTCAAATTTCATTGGGCTCCCAATGATCATTTGAGAGAGTTTTCAAGTCTCAAATGTATTCCTCTGAACGTAGGTGCCCATGTGGGCATCTAGGGGAAAGTATCATTTGGAGACTGAATTTTGGCTCATGTAGAGTTGTGGAGTTCTGAACCGCGCTATTAGCTACCTGAATAGCTGTCAAAGCAACTATTCGCTTTGCGATATTAGCCGAAATAATTGTTAATAAGGAAACCAATTGAAACAATATTTACCTCATTTTCAAATTTCTTTCATTTAATAGGGCGTACCAGTCACTTAGAATAAAATTATTACTTCCTAATGCAACTTCCAAAAGTTAGGTTAGTCATGCCCGTCGACATTTGAACTAAAGCCGGGATGTATAGAAAAAGTCATGACCGTCTACATATACAGTAAGGTATTTTCACTCTAATCACTAGCTCACTTCACTTCGTTGAATACTGAGGGGATAACAATTGACCAAATGCATGGGAATCGATTAATTTTTGCTCTATTTTTCTAATATCTTCGTAGAAAGTAATTTTTTTGTATAAGTGCAATCGAAAAATAGTTTTTCTTTTTTAGAGACTATTTAATGCAATAATAAAATGATAATAATTTTCATTCATGCGTGCGTTAGGGCTGAGCGCTGGTTTTCTACCCTTTGAAGCGCGATTCAAAATTACATTGAGAAACAATTCTTGTAATTTAAATAAATAATTATTAAAATATACACAAGAATGCATACAAATTGTGTAACTTTTGATTTTAGACAAGAAAAAAATTTATAACACATATATTTGATGAATAACAGTTTATTTGCATTGAATTTGAAAGACTAATATTTCTCAAAATATTTGTTAATAGATGCATTTTTTTAAATACCATATGATATTTCGGCAGCTTGATATATAGAAGATAATTGCAGAATATTATAGTGATAATATTTGAATAATTCAAAAACAAAATTTCAGATTATTCTCTTCGATTGAGACGTGACAAAATGATGCTTGAAGTAAAAAAAAAAAGAAAGCATAACGACAATGCAGTCGTGATAATTTATGTATTTGCAGGTTATATAATTATACTCTCTTTGGAATTCACTGAAAGTAAACTGTTATTAATATATGTTGTAAAATGATTTGATGAAACAAATCAATCCTTTCTTCGACCGTTGATATTTATTGATTTCAAATCGTAGATTTCAAATTCTTTATGTCTTACGGTCCA
>NC_046657.1:135088360-135096314 GCF_010883055.1 Belonocnema kinseyi | reverse complement strand
AAGAGGGTCTCTTCCATTTGCAACTCTATGTGCTGTACCCCGAATAATCCTGTTGTGAAGACATTCAAGACTCAATATTCCGCGACCCCCTTGACGGCGTGATATGTACAGTCGGGGAACGGAAGACTTAAGATGCATGCTTTTGTTCATGTGCATAACCTTTCTTGTCCCGATATCCAGAGATCTGAGCTCGTGCTTCGTCCATGGAACTACTCCAAATGAATAGAGTAGTACCGGGACGGCAAGCATGTTCGTTGCAGATACTTTGTTCCTCAACGACAGTTCGGAAGACCAAATCTGTCGGATGAGACGTTTGGCTCTGCTTCGGAGAGTATCCTTTATAGATGTCACATCCTGAATGCGGCTCTGTGGCACGCCCAGGTATGTATAAGTCTCTCCAGCGCAAAGGTGTCGTATGGCGCTTCTATCAACGAGCTCAGGATCTTCAGGGATGCCATTAAGATTTCCTCGCTTCAAATAAACCTAAGCGCATTTGTCTAACCCAAATTCCATTCCAATTTTCTTAGTATATCGTTCTACAATCCCCAGAGCTAGATGCAGTTGCTCTCTGTTTTTAGCATAGATCTTAAGATCGTCCATGTAAAATACATGAATGACCTTGTACTTTCGATCTGCAGGTTTGCCGCACAAGTACCCGTCGGAAGAGCGCAGTGCTAGAGATAGTGGCAATAATGTAAGGCAAAAAAGGAGTAGGCTCATGGTGTCGCCCTGAAAGACACCTCTCTGAAACGTGACCTTGTTAGTTGTCACACGATTTTTGCCAGATGAGATACTGAATCTGGTTCTCCAAAGCGGCATCAATCTCTCTATGCACCCAACTATTTGCGGATGAACCTTTAAGATTTCCAAAAGACAGATGATATGTCTATGGGATGTAGAATCGAAAGCTTTCCGATAATCAATCCAGGCCATCGATAGGTCACGCTGGTAGAATGCTGCATCTTTGCAGACACATCTATCGATGAGCAGGTTCTCCCGACATCCGGCTACGCCTTTCTTTGAGCCTCTTTGTTCATACATTTCTTGCCACACATGTTCAATTGCCCGAACAATCCTATCATTTAGGATAGCTGTGAATATCTTATAAAGCATTTTCAGACAAGTTATTGGCCTGTAGTTCTTCGGGTCAGCTAAGTTGCCTATTTTCGGCAGGAGAGTTGTGCGCCCTTCCACCAACTGCTCCGGAATCGGCTCTCCCGACTTCAAATATGAGGTGAAAATACGGGCCAAATGCTGATGGGTTGAAGAAAACTTCTTCCACCAGAAGGTTTTGATGCAATCTGGTGCTGGTGCGGAATAGTTCTTCATCCCTCTTAATACTTTTTTCACCTCCTCGGTAGTGATGGGTGGGCATTCTTTATCAGGTGTTATGAGGGCAACACATAACTCCTTGAAGCTATTTATATTTTCTGAGTCTTCGTCCACTCTATGCTGAACTTCGTAGACTTCTCTTCAAAATACTTCGACCTCCTCTGGTTTGGGTGGGTGTTCTACAGTAACTGGAGGGTCTTGGAAGAGTCGAGATGGGTCAGAGAGAAACTGGTGATTTTCTCTGACCCACCTCTCCCTCCGCTCTGGACTTCTCTTAGCGTCAGATAGTATACGTATTCTCTCAACAATATGCTGCCTGATGGTCAGCAGCTTTGACTTGTTAAGTGTGTGATAACGGGTCCAGATTTCGCGCGCGAACTTTCGAACCTTGGCGGTAAAATTCCTGCCAGATGTGATGTAGTCAATCACACATTGAATGCAGGACGCGTACTGTCTTGCCCAGCCTATCTTTATGACAAGTTGATGCATTCGTCTTTTGGTCTTAGGATCAGCCGTTGGTTTTCTTTTACGGTACACATCGGCCAAAGCTCTCGCTGCATTATACACACAATAATTGATAGCCCAAAGGTCGGATTCACCGGATAAATGACCACGAAGCTCGTCATCCATTTCAGCCAGATCTTTAGGCTTGAGAGAAACCTTGGTGTTGATGTTTCTCCGGGTCGTAAAGCATCGCTCTTCATCTATTGGATGCCTGCCCGCGGTTGTTCTTAGTGTCGCCTCTCTTTCTTTGTTGCCGGCTTGTTCTAGCTGAAGTAGAGTAGGCGTTTCGCTTACAACGACCCGTTTACGGAGTAGTTCAGCATGGTTTCGCAGACGTTGCTGCGAAAAGTGCGATAGATCCGGGTGTTTCTCGCACCCCAGAGCATGCAGCCGTGCCATGTAACCCCGTTCACGGGCCACACTCGCATCGTAGCAGTCTAGCAAGTCGTGATTCAGTTGCTCCGTCCACCCAAAGGTCGCGAGATCCCGCCGATCCATCGCATTGAATCCATTTTCATTGGCTCCACCAGCTCTAGATTGGTCGGCATTGTTGGCCGACCCATTGTCGGGAGCCCTGCGCGTTCTGTTGTTTTGAACCGCACTTACTACAACTATGTCTGGTGTTGTCATTGTTTTTCCCACGAGAAGCTAGGGAAAAGGGTTCGTCCATCCTTGTAGAGCCCCGCAAGCAAGGATAAAGCTGCGTACTCTGACATAAATCTTCGTTATTCGAATCTATTATCAAATTTTATACAGCGACTTAGAAATACTGCACTTTTTTATATAAGAGTCTAAAATGCGTACGATTTATTCCGATCAGAGATATTAGTCTGCATTTTCATAGTCACTATTCGACTTTTTGGAACCCAACTTCGATTATCCCTAAATTCGTACACTTTATTTAAATTATGGATATGCAATAAAAGAAATATTAATCCTAGACTGGTAAAGTAAGCTGGCTCATTCTCTAATGGTAAACCGGGGTTCCGCTGCACCCCAAAGTTGTACAGTGGCACAATGCTTTCTATGTGCAGTAAAACAAGTTTAATATAGCGCATTTTCTTCGTTTTTTAGTGTAGAAAACAATGATAATAATAATATTCTCTTAATTTTCCAAAAAATGTTAAATAATTCAATAAATGTAAATAAAACTAAAAATTCCGCAAAATTGACTTTTTTTATAAAAAGTAACGTAGTTTTGCAACGAATTGACCAATTTCAAAACATAAAACGGGAATTTTAAGAAAAATAATAGCGCTTTGAGGCCATCTAAGCCACTTTTGCCTTTTCTTTAAAAATTATAATTATTTGAACATCCGAAGTAGAGGAAATTTAAGAAATCTTTGTTGATATTTGCCGGTTTTTTCAATAAAGAAAACACTTAATCCTGAAGGGAATCTCAAAAAAATGTTATTCATAGTATTGACCATTGGATTCCACACATTTTGCCCATCTTTCAGGTAAATCATGGATACCATTCCAAAAAAAAATTTTCTCTTTCGAGGCAAAACATTCGACGAGCCATTTTTCAACTTCTTCAAAATTGGCGAAGCGCTGCTCTGCGAGTGAGTGTCCCATCCATGAGAAAAGGTGATAGTCGGACGGGGCGAGGTCTGGAGAGTACGGCGGTTGCGATAATGTTCAACAAATCAATGCTTTTAATGTGTTCTTCACCACTTTAGCGGTATGAGACGGTGCGTTGTCATGTTGTAGAATAACTTTGCCATGTCTTTGGGCCTATTCCGGCCGTTTTTCAATCAATGCATGATTCTAATTGATAATTTGTTGTCGGTAGCGATCCGTATTCACCGTCTCACCAGGTTTTAATAACTCGAAGTATACCACACCACAATGTTCTCACCAAACACAGAGCATTGTCTTACGGCCAAAGCGATTTGGCCTCGGAGTTGATAGGTCGACCTCACCAGGTGAAAGCCATGATTTTTTCCGCTTCGGGTTCTCGAAATAAATCCATTTTTCGTCCCCCGTGACAATTCGATGCACAAAAGACTTCCTTTCGAACCGTTCAAGCAGAATTTCACAAATGGTTTTTTGATTTTCCATTTGTATATCGTTCAGTTGGTGTGGTACCCATTTTCCATACTTTTAGATTTTTCCCATGGCTTTCAAACTTTGGAAAATTGCTCCTCGAGTCACATTTAGTGTTTGTGCCAATTGTTGTTGCGATTGGGTTGGGTCTTCATCCAATAACGCCTGCAATTCCTCGTCTTCGAACTTTTTCGCTGTACCAAGATGTTCATTGCCTGTTAAATCGAAATTTCCACTTTTAAATTAACGAAACCATGTCTCACATGATCTAATCACTGGAGCATGTTCATCATAATTTTCTACCAGCAATCGATAAGCTTCAACTGCTTTTTTCTTTTAAGAAAATAAGAAAACCAACGAATTCCGCAAATGCGATTTACTTGGAACGAAGCTCGACATTCACTGAGGTAAACAACTGTGATGCTATTATTTTGGCAAAATGGAATTGTGTATTTTTGAAGGTTATTGTCCATAGAAAAATATGACATAGATGTCAAATCATAGAAATGTATACATATCTCTAGCGACATCTATGAGTAAGACCGGCAAACTTCAAATAATACCCCTGGTAATCTACAGAGGAGCAATTAGAGCACAGGACTGTAGTCAGGCTGCACAATTGGTCGCGAGAAGCCATTTTCTGAAGAAAATTTGATCCTTATTACTTATTATGATTTTTTAACGGTTATATATATAAAGAGATTTATTTTTAAACTTTTAAACTGAAAATCGATGCTCAAAACGTCTAAATGAAATCGTTATGTCATCCGACTGAAATTTACTAATCCTCATTTTTTGCTATTTTTATATTTAAAAAATTTTGTACACTTAGAATTTTTAGATTCATGCTTAAAACATCTATTTAAACTGATTTAACAAACAAACTGAAATTTACTTACCCACTCAATTCTAACACGTAAATGGTAAACCGAGGATCAGCGCAACCCCACGCGATATTCACTGCCGCACAGAACTCACACCCAACACTAACGCGTTCGCTCGTTGACAGAGGTTTACTGCCAAATAGTTGAAGTGAATTATGGTTAGGGTCCTAGACCAACCTGCACCTGCCCTTAGTCAGGAGCATACTTTAAACTTTGACTGGGTTGTCGTGGAACCCCGGTTTACCAGTCTAGGGTTAATATCGAAAGCCTCTCCGTGCATCTGAAATTAATTATTCGCGTTAAAGCTAAAACGTGAATATTTTAAAATTATTGTCTTTGAATTTCATTGCACACGTACGTGAGCCTTAGTGGACGTGAGATGAAAAAAACTTGCAATACATGTGCACTTAAATCTAGTGAGATTCTTCTAACAGTAAGTTAATTGTCATGAGCGAGAACTTGTGAAAGTTATTGAAAAAGTGCTAACAACAAGGTATGGCTGCAAATATGCCCATTTTTTCTAAATTTTGTCCCAAGCAATAATATTTTAACACTGGAATTGTAATCCAGAAGCATTATAAATATTTAATTTTTAATAAAAGCAAGATTAACATTTTAAACTTATAAATCTTAATAGTAATTTAAAGTGCTTCTTTTATCAATTATCCGTCTGAATTCCAGGTTTTCTCTAACTTTCGGCCACTTGTTTAAAGAAATAAGTTATTTGTAAAATGGTTAGGTTTTAACAATTCTCATAACAGTTAAAACAGATGAATAGAGTATGTAAGACTCTTTTTAATGAACTGTTAACAGTAGAGTGTTTTGGTACAAATGTGTACTAATTTTAAATTGGAATATCAAACCAAATGAAGTTGGCAGAAAAGGAGAGGTTTATCGTGTATATTAAAAAGATTAAACTAAATGGTGGTTATGAGAAACCAAAAAAGCATAACCATGGTAGTCAAAAAGGTAATACCACAAACTGGCTAATGGTTAAGGATCTGCTGTTATTTTCCAAGATTCATGTAAAATTTCGATATGGTTTAATTCATTTTCAGAGGCATCCCGTGAGATTTATAACTGTTTTTGGGTTGCTCAATCGCAGAGACTGCTGCAATCTGGCAAATGTTACAAAATTATTTGTTAGTATTCGAAAATTCTTTTGATACATAGCTCTGTTTTTTCTCTCTCTCTCTCTCTCTCTTTCCTCCACACACATGCTTCATGCCTTACTGTCACTTTATTACGAGTTGAATATCCATTTTTCTCAAGTAAAACTCTAGATATAGAAGCTGGGTTTCAAAATTCATCGAAGAATATGTTTGAATGATCTGCTGAATGCTCTGGGGTACTAAAGTGGTCGTACTTCTCGAAATTATAACCTATAGATTTCTCCGAATGGTTAATGTCGAAATGTTTCCGAAGAATGTTGAAACTCGTCCTGGTAAACTACCTGGGAAACCCGGACTTTTCTTTATTTTTCAGAAAATAGTTTTAGCCTCCGCATACACGATAGGTCTCGAAATTCCTCAAAGAATATGTTTGAGTGACCTGGTGAATCGTCTAAAGTACTAGAGTTGTCGCAGTTCTAATAATTATGACCTTTAGATACCTCCGGATGGTTAATGTCGAAATTTTTTCGAATAATGTTGAAATTCACCCTGGGAAACCTGGACTTTTCCTTCTTTTTATTTGATTAAATGTGAATGATTTTTCATTGTTCCTCACATGTTCACTGAAAGCCATTATTGAACAACCACCGTTCTTCTAACAAATATTTTTTTAATTCACAATGTCTTTCAGTAATGTCAAATCGATAAGCTTTTCCAGTAAAACTTAACATATATAAAATAATTTTCTTTTTTCTAATGTGTCCCCTAAGGATTTACATTTTTTCTTACACCTTCTCTATTCCTTTACACACCCTCCACACACTTACTTGGTGGTGGAAGGGGGACCTACAGTTTAAGGTGGGTTCCGAACCACCAAGAGCAACAGCCTTAAGTACTTAGAGAAAACCTTTTTCTCTAGAGGTACCGGTCCCACGACTCTCCGGAGATGAACAACTCCCTTGCTAGGCTAGTGTTCACCGCATGGTGAAATGCACAATTGATATACCTTCGACGAACATATAAAACATACATTCACTTCCTCTTTTATAAATCTGAGGAGTCATATTTTGACGGTGGATTCCTATTTTCCGGGGGAGGAGAGCATTTTATTCTCGAAACGTCGAAAAGAAAATTGAATAAAGTATCTTCTCAACACTATTATGGTCTTTTATCTGGTCTGAAGTAGTTCAAATTCCACATCTAACTCTTTTTATGAATAACCTTGAAGTTCTTTACACAGAATGTTGTGAATTGTGAAATAACTTTTATTTAAATTTGTAATCTCCATCTGTTCGTATTACCCTCTTTGCCTATATAAAAATGTTTTTAAATTAAATGGTTCATAATCATTTAGACAGAAGGCAATTAATCATCCCTTATTTCTATAAACCATATAACACAATAGCTTTAATATGTGGGTGAACAATTAAAGTTTATAAATATTTTTTCATCATATTTCTTTGTGAAAAAAAAATTAACATTGTTTCTCTGAAAGTAGCAAACGGTTCAGAAATCTAAAAATTAACATGTTTTAAAATTCTTCTAAAAAGACTAGAATTTAACATGATATAAAAATAGTTAACTAATTTAGGTAATAAATATTTAGATTCAGCTTATTCTTCTAAATAGAGATGGAAGGTGCTAAAAAAATGAGTATATATCTCTGAATAAAATGCATATGACCTTATCTCAAAATGCTGTTGTATATTACATAATGAGCAATAAGTGCCTGGATAGTCCTGCCTTAATCCTTATATAAAAATGTATGTGTACTCTGAGAAGTTAGCTGTAGGAGATAACTTATTCGCGAACTGATTGGCTCTCGAGTAAACTGATCTGTAGTTGTACATTAGCCGCGAAATTTGAATGATTTTTGTTTAATGTATAAGCTTATTCTTTTAAGTTTTTGACTGTAAAGTTTTGAAATATTTTTTACAAAATATTACTTACTCATATAAAAGAATGCAATTTTCAACAACGTTGTTGAAAGCGTATTTGCTTTTCACTAAGCAAAATATTATTCATCATATGGCTTATGAATTAAATACGATATTCAAGATGGCCGTTTTTTGG
>NC_046657.1:135087036-135088260 GCF_010883055.1 Belonocnema kinseyi | reverse complement strand
TGAGTGTTGTGTCGCAGGAGTGTTATGTCGCAGAATTTTTCCGAAAAAAAAGTGCCATAAAAAAAGTAACGCATCTCCGCGAATTTCTGCAAAAAATTGCTCATACTACGACGATAGAAAAATTAAGAATTTGTATTCCTGTGAATACACAATTTTTCTCCGTCTAAAAATTCCCAAAGGGAACACAAAAAGTGCAAATCCTATTCCTCTCTATCGACTGAGTAAAATGTAATGAAAGCATTTATTTAACCTATTTTTCATTATTAAATATTTTTGTAACTCATAAATTCGAAAAATATTCAAATTTATTTTTATTTATATTTGAATAATTTATTTAAACGTCTTAAAAAATGCAACAAAGAAATCTATGCAAATGTGTGAATTTAAATAATTTTAACTCTAGAGAGGCAGAAATCAATTGGTGAGAATTAAAATTTCAGAATTTACGTTCCGCATGAAGGAATTAAAATATCTTATTACATATCTTTTGTGAACTTATTAGAAGGAATTAAATAAAATCAAAATATTGCTACTTCTGAGGAATAAAAAATATGTCTGTGAGGTGCGTTACCGGTACAATTAGAAGGAATTAAATATATTGAATCTTTAGGATAAAGAAAGATCGATTGTACACGACATCGATTTACATGCAATTACAAATCCATTCGTACTGCGAAGAAAAAATTGAGTGTTGTATCACAGGAGTGTTGTGTCGCAGAATTTTTCCGGCAAAAAAGTGTCATAAAAAAATAAACGCATCTCCGCGAATTTCTGCAAAAAATGGCTTATACTACGGCGAACAAGTTTTCAAGTGACAAATACGTCGATTCTATTCAAATTGGTGACAAAAATGTGTAAGTATTTTTTATTTGTCTCGTGTGTTAACATTATAACCTCGAATCTACAAATACTTCAGTGATAGTTAAAAAGGGTCGCATTATTGTAACATTTTTTGTAGAAAAGTTATTGTGTCGTTCTTTGTTGCGTTCTTTTCTGAAATATTACATCAGCTGTATTTCTCAAATATCTTCTTTCCTCTAACTTTTATTTCTATTATGGAAATTGTGAAGGTAAACAATAAATTGAAAGTAAAATAAGTTAAGTAAAAAATTCTGATTGATAAATTAAATTTGTAAATTATATTTTTCAAGAATTATTTTTCAATAAAAATTTAAGGATTTATTATTTTATTCAAGAATATTTTTTCTTAATCCGTGTTGTTAA
>NC_046657.1:135076138-135086936 GCF_010883055.1 Belonocnema kinseyi | reverse complement strand
AAAGAGGTCACTACACCAGAAAATGTCGAAAAAATCCATGATATGATGTTGAATGATCCCAAAGTGAAATTGAGAGAGGTAGCTAATGCTGTAAGCATATCAAAACAGGCCATGTAAAACTGTTTTGTATAAAATAAAACATTGTCCAACATTCTCGGTAGAAAATATAAAATTTGTTCTCTTTTATAGATCGTAAAAATAAAGCCAATGTGGGCTTCGGGAGGGGACCCAAGTTTTAATTTGGGGAATGTGCCTTTCATTTTATATCTAAAGTCATCTTCGAAGATAACTCAAATCGATTCTGGGGATTTGATATCTGTGGAAATTCAGCCAACTCAAGTCGATCTTTCCGACGTTTTCAAGTTTGAAGAACCAATCTGTGAGTTTTTTAATTTTTCAGACACGAAGGGATATTTGATGGATGAGTTTCGAATGGTTATCATTACAAACAAAATTTCAATATCTTAGTAATATATTTTTGCAGCGAACATATTTTGAAATTTATGAACAATAAAAAAAGTAAAATTTATAGCTTTCATTAATCAATAAAATTTTAACATGTAAAATTAATAACAACTTTATATTTAATAAAAACCAAGTAAAAACAAATTTTTAGTTTACATACCAGATCAGGAAATTTGAGTAATAACGAGAATTTACGCAATATAAATTGAGAGAATTTGAATTAAATATGTATATTTTTTACTTTGATCAATTTTTTGAATTTTCAGTATTTGGAATGCATAAAATTATAAACACATCTGAAGTTCATTACTACTGTTTCTTTTCTAACCTGTAATCAGTACTCCTGGGTCTCTCACGCACTCGTGCGTCCACTTTTTGAATAAATAAATATTTTGTCAAGTTTTTTTTTTTAATATAAAGTTTGTTCTTTTGCGAATTGATACCTTCTCATAAAATTGTTTATTATATACTTTTGATTAAAATATAATCAATCAACGAAAGAAAGATTACTGAAAATTCGATTTTACGACCAAAAAGTTAATCTAATGCTTAAAGTGAATAATGACGAAAATCTCTGTAACTATCTTAAAGTATACTTTTCAAACCATGGGAAAAAATATTTTATTTAAAAAAAATGTCTATTAGAAAACTGCAAGGGGTCCAAATGTTCAATTTTTATGTTCTAAGTCTTGGGGCAAAGTACCTAACAAAAATTATTTTCCAAACAAAAGCTGTTATTGTTGTCAAAGTGAGGCCCTAAGGTTTTCCTTTCACGTGCTGATAGCCCATGTCCTATATTTCCCCCTACCCTTTGTTCCCAGAAACCCACGGCTTCCTATCGAAATTGAAAGTCAACAAATTCGCTTGGGTCTCGGAGACCCAACATTAAAGATTAAAGATTAAAAAGTCGAAAAATTTAATTAATAACAAAATTTTGAAAAAGACAATGAAAAAAGATGGTCAAAATGATGTTTTTATTAGATTTAATTGCAATATATATCAAATTGAGAAAAAAATTCAAAATAAAAAAAAATCAATAAATGTTGCAATAATCCATTGATTGTTACAGAAAAATTCGGAAATTCTTGGAGCTACTTGCAAGTTTCCGACATGTCTAAAGTTAAAAAGATTGAAGACACGGAGAGAATGTCCGAGGAACAAATTCTGGAGGCCTGTGTTACCCCTAAACGAATGATTTTACACCCTGACGATTTGGAAAAATCGAATTCCAAAGTAGATAAACGAAAACCTGTTTTGTCGTAATTCAGCTAACGGCTAATTGTTATTTTTTTTCTTAAGAAATTCCCTTCTTATTTACTTTTTACGTAAGAGCTAAAAATGTGAAAAAAATTAAAAAACAAAAAAAAAACGTGAATGGGTATAAACTACATTAGTGTATTAATAGTGCATAAATAGAGATAACAAATATATTAGTCCCATCTGAAAAAATCCATATGGCTTTACTACGTGGTAAAACCAAATGATAAATTGACGCGGTAAAACCATATGGTTATCCTAAAAAAATTTTCAACTTCAAAAAGCGTGAAAACGTTTTCATAATTGAGAGCTATTCACGTCATTTTTGAACTTCAAAAACGCCATATGGTTTTACTATATGGTAAAACCGTATGGATTTTTTTTAGCTGGAAAACTTACTATAATATTTATAATTTGTGTTGAAAAAACGGGGACACTTTTCATTACTACATACAAGATGATACTATGTGCAAATAGATTTCTATTCTTACAAAATGTACTGTTTCGCACGATTTCCTTTTTTTGAGTAAGACAAATGTTATTTTTCGCTTTTTTCTTATAAGAGAATTTATTACTTTGCGCAAGTTACATTCAGGTGGAAAAACTCTGATTTGTATTAAATTACGTTAATTACACATGTTAGAAAATAAAATAATTATAAAGAGCAAACTTGAATAGGTAGAAATTACGTTAGGTTATTGAAGAAAAACTGTGCATGATATTCAGTAATAAGTTATTGTACCTTTTAAGTGTAAATAAAAATTGAGAATGAACTATAAAGTGCAGAATATAATTTTTTTTAAACTAGATAAACGTTTGAGTAAAAAAATTGAATTTTTTCGTAGAGACAAGTGTCGCCATCATAATCACAGTTTTGAGTTGACAGTGTCGCAACCTCAGGCTGGCTTCACAATATGCCCTAAGAATTGCATGCATGTCGACGTACGTTGATATCAACGCATACACTGCGTTGTTCTCCATTGCTACCAACTGTCGCATGTATCTCATTATTTCACATTCCAGTGTTCCTGTGAACATTGAACTACCAGAACACCGGATTATGAACCAATGAGAAACGCGTGACAGTTGGTAGCAATGGGCAACAAAGCACATGTACACTTTGATACAAACTTATGTCAGCGTACGTACAATTCTCAGAGCACATTGTAAAGCCATAGCCTCAAGGGTTATTGAAGAATGATAAAAATTTTATGTTTCATACTTGACATAAGTAATTTTTGTGTTGTGTTGTAAAGAAAAATCGGTGAAATAAAATTTCGCTTTTGGAAAGATATCCGCGTCTCATATTGAATGTATCGTGCCATTTTATTCAACATTGGCACACTTGTTCTTCAATCGAAGATCCGTTTTTTCCGAAGAGGAAAATTTGAATCGTGAATTCGGGAGGGTTCAAAACATTCTGGTAAGAGACAATGTAAAGTTATGTTCTCTCTATCTTTATGTTCAATATCATTAAACATTAATATAAATTACATTAATGAGTTCCAAAACATTTTCTCGTATGCTTCAATTATTTCAATTGAATTTAAATATATTTTAAGAGCACTTTCAGTAGAGTTCTTAAATTCCCGAGAATTTAAGTCCACCTTATATAATCGAGAATATGACAGAATTTAGGAGAATTTAAAAAATATTTTAATAATTGAAGAATTTAGGATTTTTAACAATATATTTATTGTTCAGGTTACATCAGCGGTTGAATATAAATTATTTTCTGCCTCAGACATAATCATGAATTTAAAATATGCAAAGCAGCTGCTTATTAATTATTTAATACTGTTATAGTGAAACTCTAAACTTAAAATTCAATTGGCTCATATTATTTAATAAATACGGGATAGAATAAGAAGACCCCACTCTCGGAAAACTTAGACGCGTGACATTTCCATAGTTCTCTGATTTTTCTTTGACGAATTTTTCATTTGAAATCATCAGAATTCAAATACCAGTATTTTAATCTTATATTTTCAGAATCAAATATTTTATAAGCAGAATAAAAAAGTGTTGCATATAAAAATTAAACAATTTTAAATGTATTAATTTATTTCAAACAAAAAAATAATATTTTTTTCTACTTTAACAGATAGCTCTTTAAACAAATACTGTAATATTCGACCTAAAAATATTAATTGCCAATAAAAAAAGTGTCATAGTTTATATTTTAATAAAAAAATTTAATTTATACACCAAAAGAAAAGAGTTTTAATCCCAAAAAGACGAATTTACAAAAAATAAAGACTTTTCACTCAAAAAATAAATAAAAGTTTACCTAAATTATTGAAACTTTAAACCAGAAGACAAATTTTCTTTACAAAAATGCAATTTTTAAACAAAAAATATTACTGTTGAACAATAAATAAATTTTCCACGAAACTGATGCATTTTTACGCAAAAAAATGAAATTTCAAACTAGAAAATAATTTTTTTACAACAAAAAACGCGAATTTTTTACTAAAAAATATCAGTCTTAAAAAATGCTAAAGTTCTATTTTCTGTTAAAGAGTGAATTCTTAACAAAAAAAGTATTTTCCACTAAGCAGTTAAATTTTTAACCAGACATAAGTCTCAAATAAAAAAAATTTCACAATGTACTTTAACCTATACCCAAATAGTTAAATTTGCAATTAAAAAAGATTAATTTATAATAAGATAATTAAACTTCTAACCAACGAGATAACTTTTCAACTTAAAATATAAATATTTAAGAAAAAAACAAAATTCTTAGCAAAGCGATTCAACCAAATGTTTTAAACAACTTAGTCGAATTATCAATCCAAAAAGACGAATTTTTTCAACCAAAACGATGAATTTTTAACAAAATAGTTAAATTCTCTGCCAAATAGTTGCATTTTTATCCAAAAAAATATCGATTTTATGCTAAAACTGATGAATTTGTAATAAATAAGACATTTTTTTATAAGTGGAACTGTCATCCAGAAAATAAATCAGTTCATTTTTCAACATCAAAATATAAATGATGAGAAAAAAGTAAATTTTCTACACAATGGTTAAGTTTTCAAGAAAATAGTATAATAGCTTAATTTCTAACCTTATCAAAAAAGATTTAGTTTCTGCTAACGCAGGCAGACTTCTACATAAAAAAGACAAGTTTTCAAAAACGCAGTAGCACTTTCAACCGAAAAATTAACGAAAACATGCATTTTTGTATTAATTAAAATAAATTCTGAGATTATCATAAATTCCCATAAAATTGTCGCATATTTTCAATCTCACACATTCATAAAATGAATAAATTTCGAATTTCATCTCATATATATAAATTTATTTGTAAAAATTATATATTAAAATTATGTAAAATTATATTTTAAAATTAGGTATAAAAACTTATTCATTTAATATTATAAATAACAGTTGTTAATAAACATCTTATAAAAAATTCAATTTTCAACAATATAATCGTCTATATCAACGTTTCATATATAAAATATCATTTTTTATACTCAAAACTACTAAAAACATTAATTTTTCAACTATTGAAGAAAAAATTTTTCCATATCCTGCCAAAATTTCAAACATACCATTTCAGCTGGCCTGAAAGTGCTCTAAGAATTTGAAAAAAAAGTGAGTTTCATCATTCTTTTAATTTTTTATGATTTTTAGAAACCAAAATCGGTGAAAGGAATCACGGGCGGGATGTTTAAATTTTCGAACCAAATAGCTACAATCGCTGTCAGAAACGCAGAGTTTTATTAAATCCACAACTTTTCATCTTGATTCTACTGTGGAAAAACCATCACTGGTATTGTTCTGCTAAAGTGTTTAAAAGGACTTTAGAGTCGTGAATATTGTAGAATTTGATAATGTCTAATATTTATTGCAATAAATACAATTTAAGGACATAAAAATAATAATAGGGGAATCTTAGTGCGAATTTGCTTTTGAGTTTTTTTGGAGACATTTAAGACTTTAACGTTGGTCAATATTCACCAACTTCATTTTATCACTCTGTCTCACTCTGTCACATGGAAGTGACAGTGTTAAAACTACTGCTTATCTCTTTTCAGCTGGTATAAATTTTTTCTCGTAAAATCAGATTTTTAGGAGGTTTTCATACTTTTTCAATTTCAAACAGATTTTTGGTTTATATTTTATCAAAATGTTTGTTTAGGTTGGAACATGTTAAAGTTAGAAAAAAATATCGGTTTATATTTCGGATTTTTCGAATAAATAATTATCTTAAAACTTTCATAGTGCAATAGATAATTACAAAAGAGTGAAAGGGAAAAAAGATGATGGCTTATTTCTGACTTTTTATCTTTTTTTTGTTATTCTTAAGTAATTCTCTATTGCATTTCACAACTTTGAAAAATAATAACTCAAACATTCTACAATCAATACATCTGAAATAATTGTCTTATATTCGTCCAACCTGAACCAACATTTCGACAAATTATAAAAAAATTCTATCAAACATTAAAAAAGTTGGCGAAGCACCTTATTGACCATTTTTAAGTTGACGTAAAACACCAAATGTAACGTTTTTCTCTGGTCACGTGACCATATCATCCAATAGATCATCGCAACGTGTCAATTGACCTAATAATTTTAGGTCAGGTGACCTGTAAAAAACACAGCTTTTTGCGATTTGCGACAGCATGAAATATTTCATTGACTTTACTTGTTTTCTAAGAATTGCATTTAATTAACCTTCAATAAATATTAAAGCCTTGAATTTACCCTATATTAAAAAAAAGTATATTCTACAAGTATTTTTCACATAAAAAGTGTATGCATATAAAAAATTTCATTATCTTTTATCTGAAATATGAAATAAATTTGTAAATCAGAATACTTTAATTTCATTTAAAAGGTTTCAGTAAAAACATAGATAAGGAGCAATAAATATAATTATCACTTGACTAAGGGGATTGAAACCTGATAACTACGTGATAAACGATATTTTTAGTGTTCAATTTTAGGGCTCGGGGAAACATTTCTTTCAAGTAATCTTTCTTTTTATTTTATTCCCTTGATTTTTCAAAACATATCTTACATCGAATCGTTTCTGACATTAAAAAAAAATTGGTCGCAGAAAAACTTTTTGAACACAAGAAGAAGAGGCAGAATTTTTGTTGATTAAATAGAGGAGAAAACAATAATCGCAAAGACGATATCGAGAAAAACAAAACTCTCAATTAAGTCTTAACAAACCTGAGACAACACCGAGTGCTTCAAATCGTCAAAATTCACAGCCTATAACTTCTACTTCTCATTTAAATATCGAAAATGGATATGTGGGAAATCATCATTTACCAAATGTTTCTAACATGAGTTCTCTGAGTTATTCAAATGGAAATGGAAAAGATAATTTAAATCTCATTAATTCTGATGCTTCACTTTCGACTTATTCTGATGTACTTCAATCGGAAATTGCGCAAACTGCAGAAAGGGCAAAAAAGAGCCACAATCGCGATAAATCAACAGGTTCCTTACTAGAGTTTCGAAAATATATCTTCGTTTGTCGGATCATCAAACTTAGAAGAAGATTGCATTGGACCTGTGCCAATTTTTTGCGTTCATTGCAATGTGCGTTATTTTGTTGCTGAAAAAGTAACAAATACGGGCAATTCGTTCAGAGATTGCTGCGATTATGGTAAACTTGCTTTGTATTCATTACCTCCACTTCCAAATTTTCTTAAAAAGTTGTATCTTGTTGAGCATCCGAAATTGAGCCATTACAAAGAACGAATCAGAGGTTACAATAAAGCCTTTTCTTTTGCCTCCTTCAAGGCGAATTTATGTAACTTGAGTGCCCAACGGAATGGTCCTTACTGTCTTTAAATACAATTGCAAATTTATTACCAAATAAATACCGCTTTGTATTCTTCTGCCTGTTAAATTCACACCTATGGGAAACTATTTATCTTAGATGGGAAAGAAGCAGCTGAAAGTCGAATGAGCCTTAAGTCAAATCTAGATTCTGATATTCTTCATTCTCTCGGAAACGAAATTCGCGACAACATTTTTGCACAATCCTATGTTATGGTGTATGAAGAAATTCAAAATCGCCAATAAGATAGAACAAACAGCAATGATTTGAATATATCTGATTTTCAAATGAAATTTTTGCCGAAAGGAGGTATCCATAGAGGCAGATATAATCCTCAGATATCAAACGAAGTGACGATGATTTTTTCTACCACTGCTGATGGAGAAATACCAGAAACCTATGTTACAATAAAAAACAAAGCAGAGAAAACTCTTCAGTATGTAAGTACGTTAGATCCGAATGTTAAACCATAGATTTATCCTTTGATTTATCCACATGGAACTCAAGGATGGCATCCGACTCTCAAACTCGGAGACAGTTATAAGAATCTTGCCAGAGGTATGTACGTACAGCATCGCATGGCAGTACGTGAAGATATAAATCCTATTTTTTGAGCGGACGATTATTTCAACAATGGGTTGTTGATTCTTATGTTAAGATTGAAAAAGATGGAATATTCTATATCAAAACTCATCAAAAATAATTGAGAGCTAATTCTAATGAAGGCTTAGTGGATCACCTCCAAAATGCAGCTAATGACTGTAACGGACAAATAGGACGAGTCGTTATTCTACCGTCTACATTTGTGGGATCACCTTGCAATGTGATGCATCATTATCAAGATTCAATGGCGATTGTTAGAAAGTTTCGTAAACCGGATCTTTTCATAACAATGACCTGAAATCCTAATTGGAGAGAGATTCAGGAAAATCTATTCTTTGGTCAACAAGCTTCTGATCGACCTGATATTTGCGCAAGAGTTTCGGATATCAAGAAAAATTATTTGTTTCACTTAATCACGAGACAGTAGATGTTTAGTGAAGTCCA
Organism: Belonocnema kinseyi; assembly: GCF_010883055.1. Classification (NCBI taxonomy): domain Eukaryota; kingdom Metazoa; phylum Arthropoda; class Insecta; order Hymenoptera; family Cynipidae; genus Belonocnema; species Belonocnema kinseyi. The sequence goes on along the minus strand of NC_046657.1, from coordinate 135,078,355 downwards.
GGCACATGTGCATTCGATTGAATTTCAGAAACGTGGTCTGCCACACATGCATTTGTTAGTATCTCTCAAGTAAAATTGCAAGTTTGTTGATACGATCAACATTTTAGCAATTGCACTGTTGACAATCGATATGTCGTTCCATTCTGTCCACGATTTTCAACTGCCACATCAACGTTGAAGTAGTGTCAACAGTCAATTCTGTGAAATACATATATAAATATATTTACAAGGGCAACGATGCTGCATCCATCGTTATCGAAAATGACAACACTAATGAAAACACAATTGATTACAAAGAATGCCGCAAATACGTCGAAGGTATATATGTGGGTCCCGCTGAAGCATGCTGGCGCATTCTATGTAAACATCTTCAAGAGAAAAGTCATGCAGTCATACGATTGCCAGTTCATTTGCCAAACGAACAGAGTGTGCTCATCTCGCTTAATGTAAATGAACATGAAATTAGAGAAGCACTGCAAAAAACTAATATGCTTCAAGATTAGTTTGCATTGAATCAGAGAGATAATGATGCGCGGCCGTATGTTTATACAGATATCCCACAGCATTCCGTCGCATGTCTTCTGTCAGTCCTACTCAGATAGAGTTGTTCAATCTCCAGATACTCTTATTGAATATCAAGGTGGCTACCCGCTACAAAGATCTCAGAACTGTAAGTGGAGAAGTTCAACAAACGTTCACTGATTCATGCTTATCTAGAGGCCACATTGAAGATGGCGATGAATGGAATCAAGCTTTAAATGAAGCAAAAACTTAGATGATGCCACGACAACTTCGAAATCTTTTCTTTCGAATTCTCATCTATTGTCAACCCGTTTATCCAAGAGATTTTTGGGAAGGATTCAAAATGGATCTATCTGATCGAATATAAAACCGAATTCAAGAGAAGAAAAATAATGATAAATACAGACATTTTTGTTTGGAATGAAGCACCGATGTCTCCACGATATTCTCTCGAAGTCATGGATCGAACTCTTCGCGACCTTATGAAAAATCATTTGCCAATCGCTAGTAAAATTGTGGTTCTCGGAGGAGACTTCAGAAAACGCTTCAAATGATACATATTTACGATTTTTATTTTGTTAAAAACATTTTGTTACTAAGATTTTCTTAAAAAGTATAATTTAATTATTTAAATATTTCCCTCATAATTCAACACACATACATGGAGTGAAGAATTGACAGACAGCGCTTATCCTAATCCAATAACCCTTAATATGCAGAAAGAAGGTTTAGCCGCTTGTCAGCGTGTGACACTGTATATAAGGGGCTGAATGAAAAAACGCTAAGGGCATGCATAATTGTTAAGGATATGGATGTGATGTTGATGCCTGAGCTAATGTATTTTGTGGTGGGAGCGTGATGTTTTCTGATTCTCTGAAATATCTGGGAATAATGCTAGATAGCAAACTGAACTGGGCAAAGCACCTGGATACTTAATGCAGAAAACATGTCATGACTCTTTGGATATACAGGGCTCAAAATTCTAGCACAACACTAATCTTATGTTGTTAAACCAAGGCTGCGTCATGAGGAGGTTGTCTGGTGGCCACGGAATATAATATAAGGAACGCTTCAACTTCACGAGTATATCCTACGTCTGCATTCTAAGCAGAGATATGTGGAAAGAAAATGGTAAGCCGCTCCTCGAAAGGGGTTGTCTGGTATACGGCTGGCGCCAGGGGAAAGGGAGGTTCAGGAACAGAAATCTATGACAACACGAGAAGGACGGGGGTGGTGGTCTTGCATAAGATACATGCCAGTATCTTTTAGACGGTGGTTCTAATCGTTCTTTGCAATGCTTAAATACTGCTAGAATAAAACGCTGCGGGTAGCCAGATTACGATCTTCTCAGGCAGCCAAGCAACATGGGATGCTTTCGGGAAACCAGACTCTTATATACGAGGGTAGTTCAATAAGTCCTTAGAATGACCAACAAATGGCGCGCGAATCGCTCCAAATCATCTGTTTTCAGTCAGCACCACTCCCGACTAGATATATGGTGCAGTCACATTCCACATCTTCTGAGTTTACGTGTTTTTATAACCAATTGAAAAAAAAAATTGCTCGTTAAGAAAAATGAAAAAAAACGAGTTAAGAGCGGTAATCCAACATTTTCATTTAAAGGGTTTAACTCCATATGAGATAAAAAATGAATTGGACTCAGTTCATGGCACATCTGCCCCTGCCTTAGCAACG
>NC_046657.1:135064246-135076038 GCF_010883055.1 Belonocnema kinseyi | reverse complement strand
AGCTCCAAGGAGATTATGTTGAAAAATAAAAAAAAATTTACCCAAAAAAAATTGTTTTTATACTTCATTCTAAGGACTTATTGAACTACCCTCGTATATACTATTTCGATCATCATGAAACATGGTACGCAAAGGGTTTTAATGTCTCACAATACGCATATGATATCAGACTTTTTAAATTCAAATTGGCGGACTCAATATGGCGGATAGGATTTACGCAAATTGGTGGAATTTTCATTATTAGTATATTAAGATTTTTTTAGGTCTTTGAAGCCGAATATGTCGACCAAAAGTTTTAAAAAATCTACTGAGTTGGCAGACTTGGATGAAAATTTGTACTATAGTCATTTTTTTGTTCCTAAAAATGAATATGGGGTCAAATTTATAAAATTAGAGTTGCTAATCCTATATGGCGAACAAAAATTTAGAAAAATGCAATGAATCGGCGGCTTTCAACTAGAGTTGGTACTCAGTGTTTTTTTGTTGGTTCACTGAAAACAAATCTGATGTCCATTTTCAAAAATCCATTAGCCATTGTCATAGTGAACTAACTACTCCAAGTCAACATCCTAGCACGAATTTTCATCTTCGCAATATTAGATCAACCTTTTAGAAATTTCTAATTTGGATCTCGAATTCGTATTCAACGAACTAAATAATCTTATAGTCATTTTGAAATTTCTACTTTTCACCTTGAATTCGTTTTCAGCGACCCAAATAACCATATTACAGGTGAGATTGGAACTTCGCAGTGCTGCTCCTGACGTTTGTTAGAAAAATTGGTTATTGAAAGAGAAGTCAGTGTTATTGTCAAAGTTATTAGATTCAAGGGAAATTTTTCAATGGATTTAATAATATCAATTGTATCAGAGATGTATACTATTGTTAAGAGAGATGCTACGTTAAAACTCACTAGGATGTCTTGGGGTTAAATGTGAATTCATTGTATTTTTCAATAAAGTCAAAAGAGTTTTGGACTTTTGTGATAAAGTTTAGGTGCATTAAGCTAGCACCGCCACAATCGAAATTACCAAATTTCTTTGTATCAGAATTTTGGGCTTAGGGCTTTTTTAGCTTGATTCAAGCCAGCACCTCCACGATCTAAAAATTAAAAGGAGAAAAAGAAAACACGTCAGAATTTTGTGCCTTTTTTGGGGCTTTGAACGCGCTAAAATATAATTTTCAAAAACTACCCCGACTTAAAATAAAAATATCCCCCATGTACAAAATAAAACTTAAAAAAAAACACCAGAATTTTGGGTTTATTTTGGGCTCTCGAATCCACATAATTTTTTTTCAAAAAACCACCCACCCTGTTCCAAAGTTCGCCCCCTTGCAAAAAATAAATTTTGGAAACATAAAACACATCTAAAGTTTGAATTTTTAAGAAGCCCACAGGTACTGGCAGTATCCCGAGAGGTTGAATTGATATTTTCTAAAAGTTCAAATTTCAGAGATTTGGGAGTGTTTAATATTATTGTTGGGTTGTGAATATACTCAAGAGGGGGGGGGGGGGCTCGAAAAGTATTTTTTCCGAAAATGTTTGCGTCTTAAACGTTTCCGATGCCTTTCGGTCTAAGGCAATGAAATACCAAGTTTGGTTCAAAAATATTAATATTTGGGGCAAATCCCACATTTTCAAGTTATTGAAATGTACCGTACGTTAGCTACGTCTCCCCTATCATCGTGTTGTTCTGTTTGCAGGCATAATCGGTATAGCAATAATAAAGTTTATTCAGTTTATTCAGTAAAACTTGTTTAATAAAAAACGTTCAAAAGTCAATAGTCACAAATTAAAAATAAATTTAGGCAGAAAAGAGGTGCCACATGCAAAGGAAAAAAAGTAAATAATATCTGGCAGAGTTTGGTTCTACGTGGAGTCCTGCCAGTACTCTAGTTTCACGGAGTTTTTAAATTCAATCAATCTGAAATGAAAGTTAGGTATTAGGTATTTTCACTTTAGCCACCGGCTAACTTTACTTTTTCAACTTCTACGGGGAAAATAAAAGACCAAATGCATGGGATTCTGTCATACCACTTAGGCCACCGTAAATTCTTGTTTACTCTTTAAAGCCAGCATCAGTTGATGGAAGCGCAATTTTCTGAAGACGGCTTTGTAGCGGGCTGCTTCATCAACCGCACTTCCTGAAGCCTCCGTTACTGCCTTCACAAGGCGCTCTACGGCTTATGAATGGCAGGGCAGTTTACTAAGGGCTAGTGGAGAAGTCTCTGTAACGGCTACTTGCTGCAGGTCTTCTCCCGATAGATTGCAGTGCGAGATGGCCGGGTGATCAAACCTGCCAGATCGTGGATGAAATTTACCCCCACTATACCTACCGTTTGGGAGCCGCAAAACAGAAGAAGCATGATTACCATTGTGAGTTCGTGTCTAAGCCGAAAATGCACGATTCGACTTTGTTTTTCTGCTGTACGATGATTGCCAATCTAAAAGCTTCGGAAAACTTCGGTGGTCTTCTATTTATATCTCGATCCCCATTTGAAAGAAATGGAAGAAATTGGCGAATTTAATGTTTCGCATGATTATTCATTTCATGCACGAGTCGATTTTCAGGTTATATTTTTCAGGTGTATGTAGTACGAGTATTATTACTATTAAAAATTATTAATGTTAATATTATAATTATAAAATATAACATTAATTTTAATTAATAGATGACTACCTTTTAATAGAAATAGGTAAACTTTCAAAACAAAAAAAAAATTAGTTTTCTGCAGAAAAAATCTGAATAAAAGACAAAAATTAAATAAAAATTGTTAAATTTCTTATAAACAAAATATATAAATTTTTAAACAAAAACTTTAATTTTTATCCAAAAGGCAAAACAAAATTCTACAAAATAGTTAAATTTTCAGAAAAGAAATCTTTTCAACCAAACTGATAAATCATCAACCAAAAAAAAAATTTCAACAAAGCAGTTCCACTTTGAACCAGAAAAATTGAAAAAAATAGTCAAAATTCTTTGAAATTGCTTTAAATTATTGAAATTAATTGAGAATTCCTTGAAATGTTTTAAAAATATAATATTTAAAATCCTTCAAAATCTATTGAAATTTTGCAAAGCTCTTGAAAATTTCTTGCAATTTTAAAAATACCCTAGAATATTTTAAATCTTTTAAAATCTTAGACTAAATTATATCCTGAGATGTATCAAATCCTTTTAAAATACTCTTAAATATTTCGAAACCTTCAAAATCTTTTGAAAAATCTTGATATCTTTTAAAGATTTTTAAGGTAGTTTAGAGTTTTTTTAGACAACCGTGCTATAATTATTGAAATTCTTTGAAATTCCTTTAATTTTTAAAAATGAATAAAAAATTTAGTGAAATCTTTTTAAACATCCTCAAATATTTAAAATCCTTTGAAATATTTTTAAATCTCTTGAAAATTCCTTGAAAATTCAAAAATACCCTGAAATATTTCAAATCTTTTACAATCTCATACTACATTATTGAAATAAATATTTTTTTTAATTTGTTAAAATTATTTGAAATTTCTTTGAATTAATTTTGAAATTCAGAATTGTAAACTTGGAAATTTATTTATAAAAACTGAATAATCATAAATAAATTGAATGCGTTCCAAATTTAAATGTATGTTTTCAATTGGACAATCTCTAAATTAAATTATTTCAGGCTGAAATTTAGAAACAGAAAAATTTTAAAACATTAAAAATTCAACTGATTGTAGATTAGTTAAACTATTCAATTAAAGTTTTAATAGAATTCACTCGAGAAACTTTGGAAAATGTATTAGAGTACAATAAAGTACGTTTAGGTACTGCATTTTGGTAAGAATTTCACTGAAAATTATTTTATCTTTTTTCTGAACCTCGACATTTTTTGAACGTTCCAACTTTTTTATACATAAAATATCCGTCTCAAACTTTGAGAAATGCAAGAGCTGACAGAAAACTACGTTGAAGTACAAATCTTAATAATAAAAGATGTAAAAAAAAATATTTCTACAGTCAATTCCATCGGAATCAGCCGTTAACGTTGTACACGAAAATACGAACCCTGGCGGCCACTAGACGAGGCTCTATATATAAAAAAAGTTCTTAGATTTATAAAAGCATTCGGTGAACTGAAAAATTGAGGTCGGTAATATAGGTATTTAGCTGTGTCACATGCCCTTTAAAAAATATATAATTTTATAATCATATACAAAAATCGTTTCAGAAATATTTAAACTTCAACTCGATTAATTTCTATTAAAACTTGAATTGAATAGCTTAACTAATCTACAAACAGTAAAGCTTTTAATGTTTTAAAATTTTTCTGTTTTCTAAATTTTAGTCCGAAATAATTTCATAAGAGACTATCCAATTGAAAAACATACATTTAAATCTTGAACTGATTCAATTCACTCATGATTATTAATTTTTTGTAAATAAACTTCCAAGTTTACAATTCTAAATTTGAAGACTTGAACCCCATCGAGTTAGGAATTATTCTTACTAAATAGTTGAAAATTTTTGAAAATTAAATTCTTAAAGCATTGAATTTTTATTGATTCAATTTTTAAAAATTCTAATCTACAAACATTTTTAAGGTTCCAAGGAATTTTCAATTGATTACAGTAAGTTAATATGAGATTCTAAAGGAGTTGATGCATCTTAGGATATTTTAATAGATTCCAAGGAATTTTTAATTGATTTCAATAATTTAGTATGAGATTTTAAAGAATTTAAAATATTCTAGGGTATTTTTAAAATTGCAAGAAATTTTCAAGAGCTTTGCAAAATTTTAAGAGATTTTAAAGGATTTTAAATATTTTAGGATGTTTTAAAATATGTGAAGGAATTTTCAATTAATTTCAATCATTTAAAGAAATTTCAAAGAATCTTAACTATTTTTTTCTATTTTTGTGGTTGAAAGTAGAACTGCTTGTTAAAAATTTAGTTTTTTTTGTTGATGATTTTATCAATTTAGTTGAAAAAATTTCTTTTCTGAAAATTTAACTATTTTGTAGAATTTTTGTTTTGCTTTTGCTAAAAATTAATTTCTTTTAACTAAAAAAAAATAATCTTTCTTATCGAAAATTTAACTATGATTAAACAATTATTAATTACAATTAATGTTATATTTTATAATTATAATATTAACATTAATAATTTTTAATAGTAATAATACTCGTACTACATACACGTGAAAAATATAACCTGAAAATCGACTCGTGCATGAAATGAATAATCATGCGAAACATTAAATTCGCCAATTTCTTCCATTTCTTTAAATGGGGATTGAGATATAAATAGAAGACCACCGAAGTCTTCCGAAGCTTTGAGATCAGCAATCATCGTACAGCAGAAAACCGAAGTCTAATAGTGCATTTTCGGCTTACACACGAACTCACAGTGGTTATCATGTATTTTCTGTTTTGCGGCTCCCAAACGGTAGGTATGGTGAGGGTAAATTTCATCCACGATTTGGCAGCTCTGTGGGTGATATTCACTCCATTTTCCCCTTCACGAAATCATCTTCATGTATGCTTTGACAGCAAATATAATTTGGGACACGTTGAAGCGAAGCAATTCCAGACCGTTTTCCTGACGTGCAAATTTTTTGTTTCTTTTAGGGTTTCTGTGCACAATCGGTTAAATTTTACTAACTTGATTGAGACGAATTGGAATTGCGCTTTTTTTGTTCCCGTTGGGGGATTTGTAGACGGAGGACAAATCGCGTATTCATAGAAATACAAATTCGTAATTTTTCTGAATTCAACGCTTATTACCGGGTTTACTCCGAGTAAAAAAGCTTCGACTTGAGTTCGACTTGAATTGACCATGACTAAGACATGCTGAAGTCGAAAAGTTCGACTTGAGCATGTCTCTGTTTTGCGACGGAGTCAGACTTGAATTTATGCCTTGGAGATAAGTTTCTATGTCTTGAAGACATCAATTTATCCCTTGAGTCGAATTTGTATGAATCCAACATGAGCGGATTCTGACTTCAAGTGTATACCTGTCCTAACAAAAAGGGTCGCCTTGTGCACCCTAAGAACACGGAACGACCCAAGGACTACCGTCTTCTGCATTTTTCCCGCAAGAGTTTTAGCATATTGTTGACACGAAGGGAAGCTTTTTAGGCCATTAGCGAGTGAAAGCTTGGCACCTCCAAGAGCGCCGATGACGAGGACGATTAGCTTAACAAAATATTCCGGGTACAATCGTTGTAACTCCCTTATAAGGTCTCGATACCACTCTTTCTATTCATACTCCTTGGCTATGATGTTTTTGTCAACTGGTGCCGAAAATTCGATAACGAACATGGTTCGCGCCTCGAAATCAAGAAAAACCATGTCAGTCCTTGAATGAGCTACAGAAACAATTGTCGAGAATATAAAGTTCCAGTATATGCTGCACTTCCCATGCTCGACAATTGACTTGATTTCCCTAGGAGCATTTAGAGAAGCGATATTAAGGTTAATGCCGTAAGAGTGACAGAGATAGTAATAAAGCACTCCTAGTGCCGCATTGTGCCTTTGAATGTATTTCGTTCCTGCGTGAGTTGGACAACTAGATAGTATGTGAGCTAAATGCTCGGGGTGTGCATGGCACGCCCTGCAGCTATCATCAGGAATGTCTTGGCTCAGAATGTGGCGAGGGTATGTTAAGGTGGAAATGAAACCGTCTTGACCAACAACAATGAAACCCTCCGTACCAGACATCAATCCGGACGATTTGAGGAAAGCAAACGTTAGCTCACAAGACATTGCCTGATCCTTCACATTTCTGTAGAAGATACCGTACATCCTCTTATCGAGGAGCTGTTCACGAAAGTTTTTCTCTTGTGCTTTCTTAATCCGGGCTTTTAGGAGTGAGTACTCGAGATAGATAAGATTTAATGCATTTTGCTCACCCCTAATACTGAAGTTAAGTGCGAGTGTTTCAGCAGCCTTTTCCGCTGCTTTCTACAAAAACGCTCCTTTGCCCACTTCTTCGTGATTTCTGACCATTTTAAGAAGAGGGTCTCGTCCATTTGCGAATCTATGTGCTGTTCCCAGAATAATTCTGTTGTGAAGACATTCAAGACTCAATATTCCGCGACCACGTTGACGGCGTGCGATGTACAGTCGCGGAACAGGAGACTTAGATGCATGCTTTTGTTCATGTGCATAACCTTTCTTGTCCCGATATCAAGGGATCTGAGCTCGTTCTTCGTCCATGGAACTACTTCAAATGAATAGAGTACTACCGGGACGGCAAGCATTTTCGTTGCAGATACTTTGTTCCTCACTGACAGTTTGAAACACCAAATTTACCGGATGAGATGTTTGTATCTGCTTCAGAGAGTATCCTTTATAGATGTAACATCCTGAATGCGGCTCTGTGGCACGTCCAGGTCTCGTATAAGTCTGTCTAGCACAAAGGTGTTATATAGCGCTTCTATCAACAAGTTCAGGATCTTCAGGGATGACATTAAGTTTTTTCTTGCTTCAAGTGAACCTTGGCGCATTTATCTAACGCAACTTCCATTCCAATTTCCTTAGTATATCGTCCGACAATCCCTAGAGCAAGAGGTAGGTGCTCTTTGTTTTTAGCATAGATATTAAGATCGTCCATGTTAAATACATGAGTGACCTTGTACTTTCGATCTGCAGGTTTGCCACACAAGTACCCGTCGGAATGGCGAAGTGCTAGAGATAGTGGCAATAATGTAAGGCTAAAGAGGAGGGGGCTAATGGTGTCGCCCTGAAAGACACCTCTCTGAAACGTGACCTTGATAGTTGTCACACGATTTTTTCCAGATGAGATATTAAATTTGGTTTTCAAAGCGGCATCAATCTCTCTATGCACCTAACTATTTGCGGATGAACCTTCAAGATTTCCAAAAGACAGATCATAAGTCTATGAGAGGTAGAATCGAAAGCTTTCCGATAATCAATCCAGGCCATCGATAGGTCACGCTGGTAGAATTCTGCATCTTTACAGACCCATCTATCGATGAGCAAGTTCTCCCGACATCCGGCTACTCCTTTCTTTGAGCCTCGTTGTTCATACATTTCTTGCCACACAGGTTCAATAGCCCGAACAATCCTATCATTTCGGATAGCTGTGAATATCTTGTAAAGTCAGAGAGACACGGTTGATTATCTCTGACCCACCTCTCCCTCCGCTACAGACTTCTCTTAGCGTCAGATAGTATACGTATTCTCTCAACAATATGCTTCCTGATGGTCAGCAGCTTTGACTTGTTAAGTGTATAATAACGGGCCCGGAGTTCGCGCTTGAACTTTCGAACCTTGGCGGTAAAATTCCTGCCAATTGTGATGTAGTCAATCACACAACGAATGCGGAACGCGTACTGTCTTGCCCAACATATCTTTATGGCAAGTTGATGCATTCGTCTTTTGGTCTTATGATCAACCGTTGGTTTTGTTTTACGGTTTGCATCGGCCAAAGCTCCCGCTGCATTCTATACACAAAAATTGATAGCCCAGAGGACAGATTCTCCGGAAAAATGTTCACTAAGCTCGTCATCCATTTCAGCCAGATCTTTAGGCTTGAGAGAAAACTTGGTGTTGATGTTTCTGCGGGTCGTAAAGCATCGCTCTTCCTCTATTGGATGCCTGCCCGCGGTCTGTCTTAGTGTCGCCTCTCTTTCTCTGTTGCCAGCTTGTTCTAGCTGTGGTAGAGTAGGCGTTCCGCCTACATACCCCTTTTTTCGGAGTAGTTCAGCATGGTTTCGCAGACGTTGCTGAGAAAAGTGCGATAGCTCCGGGTGTTTCTCGCATCACAGAGCATGTAGATGTGCCACCCAACCCCGTTCAGGGGCCGCACTCGCAGCGTAGCACTCTATCAAATCGTGATTCAGTTGCTTTGTCTACCCAAAGGTCGCGAGATCTCGCCGCTCCATCGCATTAAATCCATTTTCATTGGCTCCTCCAACTCTAGATTGATCGCCAATGTTGGTCGACCCATTGTCAGAAGCACTGCGCGTTCTCTTGTTTTGTACCGCACTTACCACAACTATGTTTGGTGTTGTCATTGTTGTCTCCACGAGAAGCTAGGGAAAGGGGTTTGTCCATCCTTGTAGAGCCCCGGATGCAAGGATAAGGCTACGTATTCTGAAAGGTCGCCCGGTATCCCAGATTCACCGTTTAAGACACCTGATCCAGGTGCCATTCAGCTTTTGGCACGGTTTTCACACCACAGCTTGGGGGTAAATTCCTTCGGGAATACCCCTGGACAATTGTCCGCGACTGGATATTTATTTTTTGTAACCATATTCAGAAGAAACCCTTGGTACAGGGACCCTCTATCCCAAACCAGAGGACGCGTTCGGTCGCTTTGTCATAGGCCCTTCGGTTTGATTTTAGAGGAAACAAACCCGAACCGAATGGTTCCGATAACGGGAATCGGAGCACTAAGAGTGCTTTATTACGATCTCTGTCACTCCTACGGCATTCACCTTAATATCGCTCCTCTAAATGCTCCTAGGGAAATTGAGTCAATTGTCGAGAATGGGAAGTGCCTCATATACTGGAACTTTATATTCTCGACAATTGTTTATGTTGCTCACTCGAGGCCTGACATGGTTCTTCTTGACTTCGAGAAGCGAACCATGATCCTTATCGAATTTTCGGCACCAGCTGAGAAAAACATCATAGCCAAGGAGAATGAAAAGAAAGAGAGGTATCGAGACCTTATAAGGGATTTGTAACGATTGTATCCGGAATATTCTTTTAAACTGATCGTCCTTATCATCGGCTCTCTTGGTGGTGCCAAGCTTTCACTTGCTAATAACCTAAAAAGCATCCCTGCGTGTCAACAATATGCTAGAACACTTGCGGGAAAAATGCAGAAGGCGGTTGTTCTTGGGTCACTCCTTGTTCTTAGGGTGTACGAGGCTTTTGCTGGATCGTCGTATTGATTCCTTTACAGACTGCAACCACCTATCTCACGGTTGTGCGACGTGGTTGTGGCTGAAATTTTACCGCGATTTCGCTGGAAGCGGGTGCAATTTTTTAGATTAGCACCCGCTCCCGGCGAAAACCTGCGGTTGTCCTTATGACAAATTTTTAATTATATATATTTTTATTATTATTATTATTATTTATTTTTTGATTATTTATTTTATTATTATTATTTATTATTCGTTTCGGTTTTGATTCCTCTAGAATCAAACCGCAGGGCCTATGACAAAGCCACCGAACGCATCCTCGGGTTGCGGATAGAGGGTCCCTGTACCAAGGGTTTCTGCTGAATATGGTTACAAAAATAAATAGGCAGTCGCGGACAATTTTCCAGGGGTGGTCCCGAAGGAATTAACCCCCAAGCGCAGGTGTAAAAACCGTGCCGAAAGCTGAATGGCACCTGGGTGAGGTGTCTAGAACGGTGACTCTGGGATACCGGGCGATCTCTCACAGTACGCAGCCTTATCCTTGCATGCGGGGCTCTACAAGGATGGACGGACCCCTTTCCCTAGCTTTTCGTGAGAACAACAATGACAACACCAAACATAGTTGTAGTAAGTGCGGTTCAAAACAACAGAACGCGCAGTGCTCCCGACAATGGGCGGGATCTCGCGACCTTTTGGTGGACGAAGCAACTGAATTACGACTTGCTAGAGTGCTACGATGCGAGTTTGCCCGTGAACGGGGTTACATAGCACGGCTGCATGCTCTGTGGTGCGAGATACACCCGGAGCTGTCGCACTTTTCGCAGCAACGTCTGCGAAACCATGCTGTACTACGGGTTACGGTTACGGTCTGTAAAGGAATCAATACGACGATCCAGCAAAAGCCTCGTGCACCCTAAGAACACGGAGTGATCCAAGGACAACCGCCTTCTGCATTTTTCCCGCAAGTGTTCTAGCATATTGTTGACACGCAGGGATGCATTCTTTGAATGTAGGTCGTTCTAGCGTGTGTTGGACAACTATAGTATGTGAGCTAAATGCTCGGGGTGTGCATGGCACGCCCTGCAGTTATCATCGGGAATATCTTGGCTCAAAATGTGGCGACGGTATGTTAAGGTAGAAATGACACTGTCTTGGCATGCAAACATGAAACTCTCTGTACCAGACTTCAATCCGGGCGATTTAAGGAAAGCAAACGTTAGCTCACAAGACATTGACTGATCCTTCACATTTCTGTAGAAGATACCGTGCATCCTCTTATCGAGGAGCTGTTTACCAAAGTTTTTTTCTTGTGCTTTCTTAATCCGGGCTTTCTAGAGTGAGTACTCGAGATAGATTAGATGTGATGCATTTTGCTCACCTCTAATACTGAAGTCAAATCCGACTGTTTCAGCAGCCTCCTCCGCTGCTTTGTATAGAAATTCTCCTTTGCCCACTTCTTCGTGATTCATGATTATTTTAAGAAGAGGGTCTCTTCCATTTGCAACTCTATGTGCTCTACCCAGAATAATCCTGTTGTGAAGACATTCAAGACTCAATATTCCGCGACCCCCTTGACGGCGTGAGATATACAGTCGCGGAACGGAAGACTTAAGATGCATGCTTTTGTTCATGTGCATAACCTTTCTTGTCCCGATATCAAAAGATCTGAGTTCGTTCTTCGTGCATGGAACTACTCCAAATGAATAGTGTAGTACCGGGACGGCAAGCATGTTCGTTGCAGATACTTTGTTCCTCGCCGACAGTTCGGAAGACGTAATCTGTCGGATGAGACGTTTGTATCTGCTTCGGAGAGTATCCTTTACAGATGTCGCATCCTGAATGCGGCTCTGTGGCACGCCCAGGTATGTATAAGTCTCTCCAGCGCAAAGATGTCGTATGGCGCTTCTATCAACGAGCTCAGGATC
>NC_046657.1:135057522-135064146 GCF_010883055.1 Belonocnema kinseyi | reverse complement strand
TCTGACCCACCTCTCCCTCCGCTCTAGACTTCTTTCAGCGTCAGATAGTATCCGTATTCTCTCAACAATATGCTGCCTGATGGTCAGCAGCTTTGACTTGTTGAGTGTGTGATAACGGGTCCGGAGTTCACACGCGAAGTTTCGAACCTTGGCGGTATAAATTTCTGCCAAATGTGATGTAGTCAATCACACATTGAATGCGGGACGCGTACTGTCTTGCGCAGCCTATCTTTACGGCAAGTTGATGCATTTGTCTTTTGGTCTTATGATCAGCCGTTGGTTTTATTTTACGGTTCGCATCGGCCAAAGCTCTCGCTGCATTATACACACAATAATTGATAGCCCAGATGTCGGATTCACCGGAAAAATGTCCACGAAGCTCGTCATCTATTTCAGCCAAATCTTTAGGCTTGAGAGAAACCTTGGTGTTGATGTTTCTCCGGGTCTTAAGCATCGCTCTTCATCTATTGGATGCCTGCCCGCGGTTGGTCTTAGTGTCGCCTCTCTTTCTTTGTTGCCGGCTTGTTCTAGCTGTGGTTGAGTAGGCGTTCCGCTTACATAGCTCCTTTTACGAAGTAGTTCACCATTGTTTCGCAGACGTTGCTGCGAAAAGTGCGATAGCTCAGTGTGTTTCTCGCACCACAGAGCATGCAGCCGTGCCATGTAACCCCGTTCACGGGTCACACTCGCATCGTAGCAGTCTAGCAATTCGTGATTCAGTTGCTCCGTCCACCCAAAGGTCACGAGATCCCGCCGAGCCATCGCCTTGAATCCATTTTCATTGGCTCCCCCAGCTCTAGATTGGTCGGCATTGTTGGCCGACCCTTTGTCGGGAGCCCTGCGCGTTCTGTTGTTTTGAACCGCACTTACTACAACTATGTTTGGTGTTGTCATTGTAGTTCCGACGAGAAGCTAGGGAAAGGGGTTTGTCCAACCTTGTACAGCCCCGCATGCAAGGATAAGGCTGCTTACTCTGAGAGGTCGCCCGGTATCCCAAAGTCACCGTTCTAGACACCTCAACCAGGTGCCATTCAGCTTTCGGCACGGTTTTCACACCTCCGCTTGGGGGTTAATTCCTTCGGGACCACCCCTGTACAGTTGTCCGCGACTGCCTATTTATTTTTGTAACCATATTCAGCAGAAACCCTTGGTACAGGGACCCTCTATCCGCAACCCGAGGACGCTTTCGGTGGCTTTGTCATAGGCCCTTCAGTTTGGTTCTAGAGGAATCAAAACCGAACCGAATATATATATAATAGTATTAATATTTACATCATGTATATTTTATATTTGAAATTATGTAACCTCAAAATATACGCATATAAAGAGGCGCGCGAAGTATTCAAATCATGAGAATCGCCAGCATCGAAATCTGGAAATATTAAAATCCCAATCTCTTGATTTTATTTCAAAGCAGATAGAGATATAAATAGAACCGCCGATGTGTTCCCACCGGCAATCGTGCACCTTCGAGTTTTCAAATTCAGAAGAGGAGAAAGGAGTTGCGCGCGCAACCCAGTCATGTACATCGTCTCCTACTATATTCACACGGACATAGGCCTGTGATAGTATTGGAGTGTACCTCTTTTCAAATCTGGGATCACTGTATCGCAATGCTTGAACTGAATATTGCAGGAATGGTACGCTTCTCGGCCAGTGGTCCCAGATCTGAAACGAGACGTGGTCCAATTAATTGTTTCCAGGTTTCTATGCTTCGATTTTAAGTTTATGTTTTTCAGTTATAGAATATTATATTAATACTATTATATATATTATTAATGTTAATATCATAATTATATTATATCATATCAGAATGTCAGTAGAGTGATTGATGCCTGAAACAAAAGGCCTGGGCCACTAATGGACCCAAGTGGGGAACCTTACATAACGACTTTGTGAGGATCTCCACTTGGGGTGATTGCTAGAGAGATTGATCAGCAACCTGGGTCAGAGCAGTGTTGCGGAACTATTTATATGGGCCTATTTTGGGGGTTGCGTTATTTCAAGTATAAAATATAAATGACATACATATTAATACTATTATATAAATAAATATATACATATATTATTAATGATAATATTATAATTATGTTATATTATAATAGTCTTATGTATATTTTGATCCGCATTTGAAATAAATTAAAGAAATTGGCGATTTTAATGATATTTGAATATTTCGCAAAATTTAAAAATAAAAATATATATGCAAAATCAGTATGTTAATACCGTGATTAGTATCCTCTTGTAAAGGTATTATATTGTGTATATTATTGTACAAAGTGAAAATAAATTATATAATTAAGTATGTGGTATTATAATTATATATAAAATAGAATAGAATTTATTGTCTTCATTGCATACTTTTACAAGTTTATACAGTATTCTTTTGCCCTTTTAAATTTTTAAATAAAACGAAGCTACATATTTTCTCTCTTAGAATTTTTACCTGAACAGATAATAATTAAATTATTAAATCATTACATATTTTTTTGGTTTATTACAGTTCCTCTTCTCCTTAGGCTATATTACTCCTCTATATCAGTATTTTCTTCCATATTATAATTATATTAATATTACTATTAATTAGCTGTATATGATTGTGCTAGAGTTTTTAAGCGTTTCATGTCGGATTTATGTATTAAACCACAAAAGTTTAAATAGCCTCCAGACTTTCAAAATTATAAAATTTGTTTTTGAGATTCGCTTGCAATTAAACAATAACAAACTATGGCCTCCTAGCATTTGTTTATACTATACTTTTTTCAGGACTCCTTGGTTTTTCGTTTTTTAAGATTTAAAATTGCTAGCAATTTTAAAAAGTGTTGATACGAAATGTTGTACTAAGTCCTTATAATTTATAATTGTTTTATATTAAATGATTCTCATAAATAAATGTTCTAATTTTAAAAGGCTTTTAAAATTTTTGCAGTTTAATAGATAAATTCAACTTCAAACGCTTACAATTCCAGGTCAATCATTTACCGCTAATTAATAATAATGATAATATTAATATCTGTTGAGATGATATTATTATAATTATAACATCATATATAGTTAATTATATATTATATTAATTCTATTATAATGTAATGAAATATAAGTATAAATATATCTGGTGTGATAGTATTAATCACGGAATTAATATTCTGATTTTACCTACAGAAGAATTAATCGCGCGAAACATTAAAATCGTTAAAATCGTCAATTTCTTGTATTTATTTAAAATGCGGAATAGTTGATAGAATATTCAAAATGTAAGAAATTTAAATTAGATTAAAATCCAAATTAAAAATCCTATTTAACGTCCAATAATCAAATTGATGCAAACTTCTGTTAAAAACCAGAATCCAACGACCAAATTTGGACCACACGAATAAACAAAAACGAAAAATTCTATTGTAATATGAAAATAAAATTCGCACAAAAATAAAAAAGAGGAAAGAAAGATGAGAAGGCAGCCAACCACATCCCCTTCCTTCTCTTTTTCTTTATTAGAATGTTAATGTTAATACTGTTCTATGTGAAATAGAAATTATTTACCAATTTGGAATTGTTTCCATTGGATGGAAATTCTTTAGCTTAAATTTTATTTTGTATTTAAAGGAAATAGCATGGCATATATGTAAGCGAATTCAAGGGAAAAAATTTTGACAATGTTGTGAATGTTTGAATTTTAAAATCTGATAAAATGAAAACGTGAATTCTCAAAAAATTATTTAAGTTTTTCTTTAGTGGGTAATATTGTTCAAACTAAAAATAAAATGGTAAATATTCGTATTATAAATCTATCTGCGTTACCTATATATAAATATTTATATCAATAGTTTAAATGAAAAGCACTTTGAAGAAATATTTGGATAATTTCTTGACAACACGCCTTATGGTTGTCTTAAATATAAATACTCATAATTATTTACATGTAATGCAAACTACACGTGTGTACAACGTTTCAATTGAATTAGTGTTATACCCTTATTGGTCAGTAATTGGTCATTACAGGTGACGCGAAAATTTCTTATCTTTCACTGTATGCAGAATAAAAGGTACATTTTTGTATAAAACAAAACTAAAACTAAACGACAATACGACTGTAAAAGCGGATAATTTAGAAAAAAATATTACAGTTATTATTCTTTACAACCCAAGACAGATGTAGTAATTATTTAGTTCGTAAAATATAAGGAAAAATCTTAATAAAAATATATACATTTTTGGGAATTGGTTAGGTTTTTAAAATTTATATCATGTAATTATTATGGATATAAAATTAGAAATTAAAAAATCTTAATTACACCTGTTAGGAAAAAATAAATAAAATATCTAAATGTAATTTACCAATTCCGCGGGAAAAAAGTTTCGGGAATGTTATAAGTACATACATTTTTAAATATATTATCAAAAAATTACTCAAGTAGAGTGGAGAAAGCCTGAAAGGCATAAAAACCACCGAAAACGACTTACAAAAAATTTTGGAAATAAAAAAATAAGATGAAGCGCCCCTTGCCTCCAACAAACCTTCCTTCCAATTTATTAATTTAAGTTTTCAAAGTTTGTAGTTTATCAATGGATCAATTGCAGGTTCTCTACTCTACTTGGATAATTTTTCGATGATACATTGTAAAATTTCCCGTGTAGAAATCTTGATGGGGTATTATTGAGGGCCTGATGGGGTTTCCCTATTTTCATTAGAGTCCCAATTAAGGTAAGGGGCCCTCGTTAGGGCCCCAATAGGACCTCTTGTGCAATAAATATGTTTGCAAAAATATTTGACTGAAAACCAAGTTAAATCTACCGATCTTCCAAGTACAGTTGCTATTCTGTACAGTTCCTGGTTGCTGTAATTATGCATTATCATGTCACGTTCACGAATACTATGAAGAGATCTAAATTATGTGATCGGCGTAGACTACAGTTAAGACAGCACTATAAATTGTGAAAAAGTATTGTTAAAAAATAGTTAATAAATAAGCTCACGGTAATTTCATATAAATATTTTCGGATATATTTATAATTAATCGTTATTTTTAAGTTATAATGCCTATAATACAATTAAAATTTCACACGCAATGGGTGGGATTCGAACGCATAAACCTAAGCACCCAAGTCAATAATCTTAACCGGCACACAATAAACGTTCTATCATTTACCTCGTATCTTTATGTCAGCTGAAACAGTCACGGATCAAAAACACGTCTTGCTCCAATAAACTCTCAAGTGTACGCGATCTGTTAATAAGTTGTGCCATCCAAAATTGTATTATTTTTATAAAACCCCTTCCTTGCAAAGTGGGAATATGCAGTAATGTGACGAATGTCACAGAAATGTCAAAAAGAAATGTTTTTTAGGTGATGCAATCCATTAGTTGCCCATTGCGTCGTAAATTCACCTGGTGCTCCGCGCGGATAGGTTGTGTTGCGACTTTAGGGGCGAGCTAAGTAAACTAATACTATTACGTTACTACGCTAATTTCGCTTCAGTGGATTTTAAATGTCGTATAGTATATAATAAGAGGGAATAGAGGTTTATTTTACTGAAGGATAACCGTTGAATTAATCTTAATTTCACTGTGACATTTACGAAATTCTCAGTGATTTTGACATTTTGACCCTCTTATTAAGAGCAGTTTATACAGTTACGGTTACAAGAAACCCTTTACAATTCTTGATAAGTGAATGTCACATTTATTTTTTCTGCGGGTAAAGTGACGTATTTATTTATAGGTCAGGTCCAGATTTTTGAATTTATATGCAATATTCCATGCAATTTACAGTTCCAGGTGTCTGCAATGTTGATAATATACAATTCACAATACAATTCACAATAGGGGGCTTATTGTGGAAGACATCTCATTCAAAAGGGTTGCCATATTCGGAACATAATAGGTCCTGATAGGAGCAACCCTAATAAAGGTAAGCTGTTGGAGCCCCTAAAAAAACCCAATATTATTAGGGATTATTAGGTCAATTTCTACACGGGCTATGTACTCACAACATTGCCAAAGCTTTTTTTCCACAAGATTGGTCAAATACATTTCGATATTTTATTTCTTCTTTCCTAACAGGAGTAATTAAGATTTTTGAAATTCTAACTTTATAGTAATATTAATTACATGATATTAATTTTAAAAACCTAACCAACTCCCAAAAAATGTTATAATTTTATTAAGATTTTTCCTTATATTTTACAAACTAAATAATTACTACACATGTTTTGGGTTATAACAAATAATATTTGTAAGATTTTTTTTCAAAATTATCCGCTTTTACAGTTGTATTGTCGTTTAGTTTTAGTTTTGTCTTATACAAAAATGCAGCTTTCACTCTGCGTACAATAAAATATAAAAAATTTTTCGCGTCACCTCCAATGACCAGTTACTGGCCAATAAGGGTATAAAACTTCAATTGACACGTTGCACACGTGTAATTTGCATAACATGTAAAGAATTATGAGTATTTGGATTTAAAAAATCGATCAGGTATTTTGACAAGAAATTATCCACATATTTTTAAAGCGTTTTTCTTTTCAACTATTAATATAAATATTTATAGATAGCAGAGAGAAATAGAGTCACAATGCATTAGAAATATCAGTTGATAGAAACATGGCGCCCCCTACTCGCCCGTA
>NC_046657.1:135054553-135057422 GCF_010883055.1 Belonocnema kinseyi | reverse complement strand
ATTCCAGCACTCGGTCGGTGTGCAAAGTTCTGCACCACCGACAATGACCGACATGAGGTAAATGAAAGTGGCCCTCAACCCTTGACGTGTATGCGTCGCGTGTCCATCGTAGGTTTATCGCACGCACACAACCTGATATCGGCTTTGACTCAGGAAGATTTAGAAATTAAAATTGAGATGGTTGGAATTTTACGCCCAGTTAAACTGTTTGATCGCGAAGCAAGCATTTTTTGGCAGCTACAATCTGAGAGATAAATCAACTAATTTTGTGTTCTTTAACTGTCCAGTATTTAACCTTAAAATCGTTTGTACATTTTGTCTATTTTTGCTACAATTATTATCCATAGCTGGTTAAATTTAATGCCAGATTAAGGGTGTTGGTTCAATCCGACTTTGATTTTTTTTAATAGGTACGGCACTGATTCCATATATATTTTTTCCGAAGGATTTGTGAACGAAAGAAGGGAAACATGTCGAATATCCGGGGTTTTGCGAGATCCTCGGATCAATAAAATGTTGAAAAATCAAAAAATTTGTTGAGGAAATGTTTATTTTCCCGAAAAATTTGAATTTTGCGAAAGATAGAAACCAGCGGGTAGCAGACGGCAGCATTTGAAAGATTAGAATCATTTGCTAATTTATTTTTTTACTCACAATTCTGACATAATGGAAGAATTCTAGAGATTCACGGCTCTTCCAAAGGGCCAGGTCTTGAAGATGGTGTCCCCAAATGTTGCGAAATGCGTTGCGAAATGCGTTGCGAAATGCGTTGCGAAATGGAGCAAAAAGCTTAGAGAACTGTCATGCCCTGTTTGTGTTTTTGTAACTGTATTTGTGATCAACCACCAGGCTAGCTGTTACCTTCACCCTATATGCGGAATTGGGGCGCCCTTCATTATCGACCGTGGGTCAAGACTACAATTCTCAAAGGGGAAAACCTCCTTCTGGGAGATTAACTTTTTGATGAGACTATCATCAATCGATATTACTTCAAAAATAGTAAGACACATGTCCCGGATTTTTTGGTCCCTTTTAAGAACTATGAGCGTGTGTAAATCACAATAGCCAAGGGTCCAGAAACTCTACCGGTTCGCGTGCATGAACTCCCATCAAGATCCGCTGGTCCAGTGGATCAGAGTCTGACTGATGACCACGCTGCCGTGGATTTGAATCTTTTTCTCAACTTTTTTTTTTCGTAACGTAAACATGTCAAGTAATCATTTTTAATGCTTTCCCGGTAAATAACTTATTTTTTTGAGAAATATTACTGGGAAATAAATAGCCAAGGGTGCAGAACCTGTACCGGTTCACGCGCATGGACTCCCATCAAGCTCCGTTGGTCCAGTGGAAAAGATTCTGACTGGTAACCAAGCTGTGGTGGGTTCGAATCTTTTTCTCCACTTTTTTTTCGTATAGTAAACATTTCAAATAATAATTCTTAATGCTTCCCCGGGGAATAAACTATTTGTTTGAAAAATACTACTGGGAAATAAATATCATGCAGACACTTTTCGAATACTTTATTTATATAATAGTAATTTTGTTTACATTTTTGCGAGTGATAATCGTCATGGATTATCACGTAGCTGAGTGATGCACTGTTTACTGCAGTGACGGAAGAAATGAAAATCAGCCAAAGTTTAGGCAGTTTTCAATTGGGGAAAAAAAGTGTGAATACAATTTCCTACAAAATATTGAAATGGACTTTTTGGCTTTATGCAAATTTATTCATAAATTGCAAGCTTATCAAGTTGCCCGACTATAAATTTCGACATTACACAATTTTCCAGATTTACAATTTTAAAATATAAATTACTGTCAGACTCTTTTTCACTGGACCGACGGAACTTCATGGGAGTCCATGCGCGTGAACCGGTACAGAACCTGTACCGGTTCACGCGCGTAATATTTCTTTAAAAAATAATCTTTTCGCCGGGAAAGCATTCAAAATTATTACTTGACATGTTTACAATACGAAAAAAAAAGTTGAGAAAAAGATTTGAACCCACGGCAGCGTGATCACCAGTCAGACTCCGGTCCACTGGACCAGCGGATTTTGATGGGTGTTCATGCGCGCGAACCGGTATAGTTTCTGGACCCTTGGCTATTGTGATTTACATACGCTCATAGTTCTTAAAAGGGACCAGAAAATCCGCGACATGAGTCTTATTATTTTTGAAGCAATATCGATTAATGATCCTAAAATACATCAAATCCTTTAAAGTCTCATATTAAATTACCGTAATCATTTGAAAATTCCTTGAAATATTTAAAAACATCCTCAAATAATTTAAATTCTTTAAAATGTTTTGAAATCTTTTGCTATTTTTTAAAACTCTTGAAAATTCCTTGAAATTTTAAAAATACCCTGAAATGTGTGAAACCTTTGGCATCTTTTAAAATTCGCTCAAATATTTCAAATCCTTTAAAATATTTTGAAATACCTACAACTTTTTTTAAAGATTTGAAAAGAACTTTGGAATTTTAAAAAATAACCGTTCTAAAATGTTTTTAATTCTTTGAAATTCCTTTAGATTATGAAAATAAATTGAAAATTCCTTGACATCTTTTCAAACATCCTCATATATTTAAAATCTTTTGAAATTTCTTGACATTTTTTAAAGCTTCAGATTGCAATTTAGAAAACAGAAAAATTTCAAAACGTTAAATATTGGAATGTTAGTAGATTAGAATTTTAAAAATGGGATCAATGAAAATTCAAAGCTTTCGAAATTTAATTTTCAATTATGAAATATAAATAATTTTTAACATGATGGGCCGCCGAGGCTCTTCCAGAGTGCGAGGCGGGAATCGAACCCGCAAGCCGACGGAGTGGGCCAAAGTCTACGCTTTAGCCCCCACGACAATC
>NC_046657.1:135052409-135054453 GCF_010883055.1 Belonocnema kinseyi | reverse complement strand
GTTTTAAATCCACGAGTGATTCCAAGAGTCGGTCAGTGTGCAAAGTTCTGCACCACCGACAATGTGGCCCTCACCCTTAAAATGTGTGAATAGCATAGTCATCGTAGGTAAATTGCACGCACACAACCTGATATCTGCTTTCACTTAGGCAGATTTAGAAATTATAATTGAGATGGTTGGTATTTTACGCCCCGTTAAACTGTTCGATCGCGAAGCAAGCAATTTTTGACAGCTACAATCTGGGAGATAAATCAACCAATTTTGTGTTTTTTAACTGTCCACTATTTGACCTTAAAATCCGTTTGTACATTTTGTCTATTTTTGCTACAATTATTATCCATAGCTGGTTAAATTTAATGCCAGATTAAGCAAATCTGCAAATACCTCAAGAAATTATAGGTTATGTTTCGATGTTTACCTTTCAGCTCCACTGTTATGATCATTGTTTTCAGGTTCTTTTTTTCAGAAATATCAAACCAGGTGCCACATATTTTAAGTGACCAAAAATTAGAGAACTGCACAAGTTCAAGTCAGGTGGCCACTGACTGGGAAAACCGGAACTTATAGCCCAGATTTTTAAACACCAAGAAGTACCCTAAAGATTAGAGGAAACCCGGGAATTTTTCAGATACATTTTTTCCTTTTGTGGAAGATTTTATCTAAATTTCCCTAAAAAGTAATCTTTTTTGGGTAGTAAAATCAACTATTTTGTTGAACACTCGTCTATTTCGAACAACTAGTTCGATCTCTTGGATTAGAAATTCGCATTTTAATTTGGCAATTTTTCTATTAAATTCCGCACTCCGAATTAATGTCTCTCTCTTTTTTTTTAAATTCAACTTTGAACATTATTCTACTTTCGACAAAAAATTTCATGTTTTGAATTAAAAACTCGATTTTTAATTAGAAAATTTTTACTATTAAAGTCCGTGTTCAGAATTAATCTCTTGTGTTTAAAAATCCAACAAAGTAGTTGTATTTGCAAACAAAAGAGATTAATTCTTAACCCAGAATTTAACAATAATAATTTTCAAATTAAAAATCGAGTTTTCAATTCAAAAGATGAAACCTTCTGTTGAAAATGGAATAATGTTCAACAAAATAGTTAACTTTTTAAACAACCAGTTAAATTTTCATCCAAAAAGCGGAATTGTATACTAAAAAAGGGTTTTTAAATAAAATACATGAACTTTAAACAAAAGAAATTTATCTTCCTACAAGTCTAATTTTCTAGACAAAAAATTAATATTTAATCATAGTTACATTTTCGACACCAAAAATTAATTTTCTTGTAATTAAAAAAATTACTTTTTAAACAATAACAAAAAAATTCTAAAAAATAGATAAATTTTCAGAAAAAAAAATTGTTCAACTAAATTGATGAATTATCAACAGAAAAACTAGATTTTGAACAAAGTAGTTCCATTTTCAACCAGAAAAGTTGAAAAAAATCGTTAAAATTATTTGAAATTGCTTTAAATTATTGAGAATAATTGAAAATTCCTTGGAATGTTTTAAAACATTCTAAAATATTTAAGATGCTTTAAAATCTCTTGAAAATTTTCAAAGTTCTTGAAAATTCCTTGCAATTTAAAAAATACCCTTAAATATTTCAAATTTTTAAAATCTCATATTAAATTACTGTAATTCCTTGAAAATTCCTCGGAACGTTTTAAAATACTCTCAAAAATTCCAAAACCTTCAAAATCTTTTGAAACACCTTCACACCTTTCAAAGATTTCTAAAGTACTCAGGAATTTTTTAAATAACTGCTAAAATTGTTAAAATTCTTTGAAATTACTTTAAATTGTAAAAATAAATTGAGAATCCGTTGAAATGTTTTTAAACATCCTCAAATATTTAAAATCCTTAAAAATCTTTTGAAATCTCTTGACATTATTTAAAGCTTCGGATTAAAATTTAGAAAAGAGAAAAATTTTAAAACGTTATATATTGAAATGTTTGTAGATTAGTTAAACTATTAAATTGAAGCTTTACGAAAAATTATTTGAGTTAAAGTTAAACTATTTCTAAAACGATTTTT
>NC_046657.1:135015872-135052309 GCF_010883055.1 Belonocnema kinseyi | reverse complement strand
GAGCTTGAAATTTACACCCACCATACCTACGGGTTGGGTGCCGCAAAACAGAGGGTACATGATTTTCACTTCAAGTTCGTGTGTAAGCCGAAAATACACGATTCGAATTCGGTTTTCTGTCGCACGATGATTGCCGATCTAAAAGCTTCCGAAGACTTCGGTGGTCTTCTATTTATATCTCGATCCCCATTTGAAAGAAATGGAAGAAATTGGTAAATTTAAAGTTTCGCGTGATTCTTCATTGCATGCATGAGTCGACTTTGAAGCTATGTTCTTTCAGTTGTATATAGTTATAGTTAAATTTGTTTTAAACGAAATATTTCAATTTTTATCCGAAAGGCTGAGTTGTATACGAAAAAAGGAATTTTTTATCAAATATATGAACTTTGCACAATACAAAAAATAATGTTTAATCATAGTTAAATTTTCGACAGAAAAGATTAATTTTCTTGTAGTTCAAAGAAATTAGTTTTCAAAAAAAAAAGAAAAAAAAGGTCTACAAAATCGTTAAATTTTTAGAAAACAAGTTTTTTCAACTAAATTGATAAATCATGAACCAAAAAAAAAAATTTGTTAACAAAACAGTTCCACTTTCAACCAGAAAAATTGTTTAAAACATCCTCAAATATTTAAAATCCTCAAAAATCTGTTGAAATCTTTTAACATTTTTTAAAGATCTTGAAAATTCCTTGAAATTTTAAAAATACTCTGAAATATCTCAAATCCTTTCAAAAATCATATTAAATTACTGTGATCAATGAAAATTCCTCAAAATCTTTAAAATTCTCTCAAATTTTTTTGATGAAAATTTGTATTTCTGCAATTCTCTAGAGTAAGTTTAAAGTTTCTTCAAACTGTCAGAACAACGTTAATCTTTAGAAAAACTGAAAAACGTATTTTACAAAAAAAGGCCAACTTTAATTTTTCCATTGCGATTTTTTAGATCAATAGTAATATGAAGGAGACCCTGTGAATTTCATTTTCACTGAACTCAGTAGGAAAATTCAGAAATTTTAGATTTCTGAAATTTTATCATCAGAATTTTGTGAAGCCCAAAGTTTCTAAAGCATGAAATTTTATAAATTTCAATCTGAAGTTTTAAAATATTTCAGGAGATTTCAAAACATTTATAAGGATTTTAAATATTTGAGTCAGTTTTAAAAGATGCCTAGGAATTGTCAATTAATTACAGTAATTTAATGTTAAATTTTAAAGGATTTGATATATTTTAGGATATTTTAATAGATTTAAAGGCATTTTTAAATGACTTTAATAATTTAGTATGAGAGTTTAAAGAATTTGAAATATTTCATGGTTTTTTTTTAATTTCAAGATATTTTCAAGAGCTTTGAAAAATTTCAAGAAATTTTAAAAGATTTGTAAAGATTTTAAATATTTGCGGAAGTTTTAAAAGATGCCAAGGAATTTTCAATTGATTACAGTAATTTAATATGATGTTTTAAAGGATTTGATATATTTTAGGATATTTTAATAGATTTCAAGGAATATTCAAATGATTTTAATAATCTAGTGTGAGATTTTAAAGGATTCGAAATATTTTTTTTTTTGTTAATTTCGAGATATTTTCAAGAGCTTAAAAAAATTTCAAGGAATTATAAAAGATTTGTAAGGATTTTAAATATACCGCATAATTGTGCAATCTATAACGTAAGAAATAGGGATTCCCATCCGTCAGTTACATTTTGCGCTTTACTAAATGGTATTAAAGAAGTTCTAATTCGTCTAAAATAATGTGATTTATTTCAGACGAAATATATCAGTAAGAACACATTTTTTGTGTGTTTTCTGTTGTTGATTCTACATGTTGTACCGAAATTTGCTCACTTCAGCGCGACGCTGTCGACGAGTTCAGACTTATTTTCCTAACCTCAGTGAAACTTTCGCCGAAATATGTTTTATCCTTAACCGTTTCAGGTCTTACCTACAGCAAATTTTTAATTTTTTTTGTGATTGTTTTAAATCTGGTGTCCCGATTTATAGCTCGAACTGACTCATACTCTGCCTTTTTCCCATTGCTGCTAAGAACAGCGTAGCAGACGACAGCAACAAAATTTAACTTCATTTTTCACTGTGATATTAGTGTATTATAATATCATACAAAGCTCCGGGGCCTGATTCTACGTTATCATATTGTGCTGTCTAGCAATATAGAGGTTTTGCGATATCATTGTGCGATATCTTTTCCTCCGTGTAGCTTCATTTTTTTCGTATCTTGCATAGTTTGACCAAGAAATGGAATTTTCGGATTTTTCATTATTTTTGGTACCAACAAATTTGGAATTTTCAACTTTTCTACCAAATTAAAAATGTTGTTATCATAATCTTGTAGGGCTTTCGAAAAGCAACGTTTTTCTTGTCTAGACTTTTTTGCATATCATGTGTTGTTTGGCTTAAAATGTTCATTTTAATTTATTTTTTTATTTTGAAATTGCTCTGACTTATAATTTTCTTTTTATAGAAAAAGTCATTGTAATAAATTGTTTGAGTTTCTGAGTACTATAAATAACCGTACATAGAATTTTCAAATCTTGAAAAAAGTGGTTTCAAAAATGTTTGGTGCGATAAAATTTTGAATTTTCAACTTTTCAAACGAAGTAAAAAAGTTATTATGATCATTTTGCAGGGCTTTCAAAAATCAAAGTTTTTCTTTCCTTGATTTTTATTCATATCATGCGTTGTTTGGCTTCAAATGTTCATTTTAGTTTGTTTTTTTGGATTTTGAAAATGCTCTAACTCTGATAATTGTCTTATGTAGAAAAAAGTCATTAGGATAAATTGAGTTTCTGAGTACTACGAACAACCATTCATAGAATTTTCAAATCTTTAAAAAATGTAGTTTCAAAAATTTTGAAAACGCGCTCACTTTTTGAATTTTGATCCAAAATAGTTGGTTTACGAACTTGTTCTTCCTTTTCAGACCTTAAAAAAGTGTTCGTAAGCAGAATCTAATCTGACCAATTGTTTGAAAGTTATCGTGCCTACAGAGTACATACTATACACAGACAGACGGACAGGAAGACAAACACCTTCGTGAAAATCGTTTTTTTCTGACTCACTGGGTCTCAAAACGTGGACAAAGTGAAAAATCGTGGACAAATCGACAAAGTGAAATTTTACATAAAACCATTGACCTTCTCATTAGGATCAGAATGTAAAAATAAAAATGTTTTGGACTAACGACACAAGCTACGAAAAAAAATGAGACTAAACTTATTTATGCAAAAACAGTTGTTCACCTAAAAAAATGTATAAATTGATTATTGATCATTTTTGACAGGACGAGTAGATTTTCTTACAGTCGTAAAAAATAATATTAAAAATTTAAAAATTTAATTTTTGTAAAAGGACAGAAAAAATTAAAGAGAACATATAGGCTCCTATTTAGGTTCCTGTATTAGACCTTATGCAAATGCGCATTAGTTTTTCTTTAATTGTATAAAAGAACATTGTAAATAAAAAAAAAATAAAAATAAGGAAATAATAATTAGTATGATTCAATTTTCATGCATATTATGAATTGTAATGATATACATTCATTGAAATAATACATGTTTCAGCGCAGCTTAGAATAGAATTTAAAGCAAAATAAGAAATCAAATATAAAAATAATCATGATAAATACAATTTGCTCTTTATTTTGCAATATTTTAATAAGCAATTCCAGGCAGAGTTACCTAAAAGATGTATTATATTTGATGTAAAAGTGTTTTGTATAATGTATAGAAAAGTTGACATTTTGTACAAAATCGAGTGCGACGTACGAGATACGTGATGAGAATGTATTCGTTAAAACCGAAAGAGCTTTAACAAAAGAGAGTTCACAATCACACAATTACAGTTGTTGGTCCGTTGACCTTTGATTTTTAAAGGTATCTATGCGAATGCGGGAGAAATGCAAAGACCGAGCGCGGAGTGCGATTACCATCAATCGCGTGCCGTAGGTGCGCAAAAACTCTCGAGCGAAGCTCCTTTAACAAAACAGAATGCACAATCACAAAATTACAGTGATGGATGTTTTGAGTCTAAATTTTCAAAGGTTTGCGGAAGAATGTGCGAAAATATAAAGACCGAGCGCGTGGCGCGAGGTAAATACATAATCGTGCGCAAGATAAATGTACAATCGAGCGCGAGATAAATGCACAATCGAGCGTCATTATTAATGGGCAAAATAAAAAAATTTCTATTTGTGTTTTAATTATTAATTCTTGAAATTTTTTGTTATTTATTTCTGCAATCATTTTTTCAATATTTTATTCCAAGTTACCAGTATCTTTGTACTGACATGAAGTAATGAAGAATGTCCATCATTAAAAAGTTTTTAAAATTAATTTTCCATTAAATACTTTCATTTTTAAATAATATATCCTTCACTTCCGAAAACAAAAACATTTCAACTTTAATTTAGTTTAATTTTTAACCAAAAATTTGAATTACAAACAAAAAAGTTAATTTTTATCCCAATAGTTCAATTTTAAACTAAAATAATCAATTCTCCACACAAAATAGAATAGGTCAGTTTGCACTTCAAGACATAATTTTCATCCGACAAAAGAAAATTTTGCAACAAAATAGTTACATTTAGAAGCACAGTGATGATACTTCAAATATTACAAACAATTTTTAAATACGCACTTGAACTTTGAAGGAATTGGTTATATTTTCAATGAAGATTTATTTTCTGTAAACAACGTAGTTTAATTTTTCATGTACTTAAGTTATGAACGTTCATATGAATGGAATAAATAAAATATATTAAAATTTTTTTTCTTTAAATCAATTAGAAGGGTAAAAAATAATTATCCGTCGTTAAGAATTTTCGATTATAAATGTTTTTAAACAGTCACTTGCCCTTACACATCACCCATTATTCAGACCTGACTAATAAAAGTTTGATTGCTGATCCTTAATATAAAAGCTCTAAAAGATATTATCGATTTCGAATGTCACAATACTCGATTTGATTGCTATATGCGTGCGACATGAGGCGTCAGTGGGTTAGACAGCATTGGAAAATATCGAAAAAATGGTCACGATTGCTCGTTCTTTGATAGCTACACGCGTGCGACAGAGCAAAAATATCTTTGGACAAAAATATCTTTGGTCCACACGGATTGAGATATCGTGTTTGAAATTTGACAGATTGAATAAAAAGCACTAAAGAACTTTTCTATACATCACTATATTGGTAATTAAAAAAAAAGTTGATTTATATATTGCTGTAATAGGATATTACCATTCGAGTTATAGCACTTTGCAGATCATTCTTGGTTTGATGCATTTTAGATTTTTTGATTCGCTCATATTGAGCACTGACCCCAATTTTATACTAAATCGTCTAAACCTTGAAAAAAATTAATATAACCAATAAAATTTGCACATTCGTTGCAAATCAACAAATAAGTACCTGCATACACTTAACCTATCATTATTTTTTGGGCATTTTTAGAGATTTCTAGCGAAGATAAAAAGAAACTTTGAACGACGATAAAGTCGAGATCAAGTGACTAAGTTCGTTCATGAAATTTCTGTGTAAAATGATTTTCATTTTTTGGTCCTAAAAATAAAAGATAAATTTAAAATTGGAAGCATGGTAACACCAGGAATGTGCTAAAATTTACTCGTATTGTTGACAGTGAACCAACCAGCGGAGCTCAGCGTCGGACTCGCTTTGTCTTTCGCCCCCAGGTGAAAATTTTTTTTTTTCTTAGAATTGTTCCACACCAGTACAAAAAATCTACAAGAATATATAACCATTAGAAAATTTTAATTATTTTCTGAAGATGCACATTTCTCGAGATGGGACTTGGACGGATTTTCGAGTATCAGATTCTAGAATGTTCCTCGGTTTTTTTAAATCGAGGCATCTTCTTTATCGACGTGAGGACCAAAAAATTAAAATCATTTCATTCTCTACACAAAAATTGCATGAACGAACTTAGTCACGTGATCTCGACTTTACCGACGTTCAAAGTTTCTTTTTTTCTCCGCTAGAAATCGCTAAAAATGCTACAAAAATAATGATAGATTACGTGTCTGCAGGTGCTAAATTTTTTATTTGCAACGAATGTGCACATTTTATTGCTTTTATTAATTTTTTTTAAGGTTTAGACGATTCAGTCCAAAATTTGTGTCAGTGCTCAATATACGTGAATCAAAAAATCTGAAATGCATCAAACCAAACATTATCTTCAAAGTGCTATAAATCGAATAGTAATATGCTATCTCATCAATCTGTAAATAAACTTTATTCAAAATTATAAACATATTGGTGTATACAAACGTTCTTTAGTGCCTTTTATTTAAATCGTCAAATTCTAAACACGATATCTCAATCCTGTGGACATAGTGAACACCAAAAAAATGCCCATGACATTAAGTAATATTCCTTTGAAGCATGGAATTTGTAATAATTTTTGTTACCAAAGTCCCTTGCTGGTGTAAAATGCGATAACAACTTTTTGAGATTTTGATGTAAGGAATTAATTTTAGAATACAAGAGCGAACTGCTGATCGCAGAATTAGATAATTTTTGCCACTTTAATGTAAATAATCCGTATATCTACAAAAATCTATAAAATATCATTTTTTGCTATAAAAAGTTACGAAAATGTACTGAAATGCTCATACAACTTTCACAAAAATTTCATTCAAATTTGTAAAAATTTTGGTGAAAAAACAAAAACTATTTTACTCAGGATTAAAATAAAAAATAGCTTTTTATTTATTTATCCTACGTCTTCTTGATAAATTTTTAACTGCGAGCAGTTCGCTCTTGAATTGCAAAATGTAATATTAAGTTTTAAATAATATATGGTTTAAGAAATGTGGGATTGAATGAATTATGTTCAGTTTTATGGATGTATCGGATCTTCATGTCTGCTGACAATTTTTCCAAATACTCAAAATTTATTTTATAAAAACACAGGTTTTACTTTATAAAAGTTAATATTCAATAAAAAAAATGAAATTTTCTACAGTTTATTAAAAAATTTAACCAAAACAGGCGAATTTGACACCAAATAGTAAAAGTTTTAACAAAAAGATGAATTTTCAATCACAAACATTAATTTTCTATTTAAAAAAATCTTTTTTTAATAAATAATAAAATTTTTAACTAAATTAATTTTCAATCCAAGAACAATAATATAAAAAGTATTTAAAATAAGATAGAATTCACTTAAAATCGGGCATGTTCTGCACATTATTCAGCGAAATCTCTAAGTGATTAAAATTGTTTTATAGTAAATTATGCAAGACTTTTTTTCTGATATAAGACAAAAAAATTGAATTTGGACATCTATGTTAAGAATAACAAAAAGAAGATTAATTTTTCACCCATAAAATAATTTTTAACTAAAAAGATGAAGTTTCAATAAAAAATATCAAATTTAAAACAAAAATAGAATAATTCATTGTTTATTTTATCAAAGTTAATATTCAGTCAAAAAATCTGCCCGCCACGCGGGCGCACTTTATTCGCGCGCTACGCGCGCGTCTCGCTTCGCTCTCAAGTTTGAGCGCGCCTAGGGCGCGCGACGGTTGAATCTCACGCTTCGCGCTTGGATATTTATTCTTTGCATTTGGAATGCTTGAAAATAACTTTATCAAAAAGATCTCTTTTAGATAGCAGTATTTATATGCGTCTTCATATTCTGAATTGTCTACTTAATTAAGTATAGTCAAAGATTAAGTTTCTCAAAGCTCTGTAGGCTTTGAGGTACACATTCTCATCGTGACACTCGCGCTGCGCGCTCGATTTCCGACAGACATTTGTAAACAGGTTTTGTTGACTTTTTTTTCTCGTAACCTTCGTCGTTTTCCACACATTTTTTTTATTTTATTTTTTTTCAACGTTATTTTTCACGAATAAAACAAAAAGTACGCGTTCTATCAAGAAGTGATTCTTCACGAAATTGTAGATCTTTTTTGGGATAACGATTTTTGTTCATTCACCTTTTTTATCCTACATAGTTTGTCCGCAAAATGAAATTTTTTATTTCCTATTATTTTTTGTGCACTCAAAATTTGAATTTTCGATTTTTGAAGAAAATCCAAAAGTTGGTTATGTTATCTTTTAGGGCTTTCAAAAAGAAATTTTTTTCTTCTCTTCACTTTTTTCATATTGTGCGGTTTTCGGCTTCAAATTTTGATTTTCGGTTGATTAAAAAATTTTTTAAAACGCTATAACTCTCAGAATTTTCTTTTTACCGAAAAAAGTAATTAGGATAAATTGTTTGTTCTTTTTAATACTATAAATATCCGCACATAGAATTTTCAAATTCAGAAAAAAGTGGCCACAAAAATTTTCAAAATGCGCTCACTTTTTGAATTTTTATAAAAAATGGCTGGTTCACGAACTCGTCCTTTCTTTTAGGACCTAAAAAATGTGTGCCAAAGATGAATTTGATTCGTTCATTTTTTCGAGAGTTATCGTGTTTACGGACGGCCGGACGGACGGACAGACAGACTTAATTTTCTTAATTAATTTTCCATTAAAAAAATTGTTTTAAACAAATAATAGAATTTTCAAATAAATTAATTTTCAATGCAAGAACAATATTATAAAGAGTATTTAAAATAGAATAGAATTCACTTTAAATCAGATTCTACACATTATTCTGCGAAATCTCTCAGCGATTAAAATTGTTTTATAGTAAATTGTGCAAGACGTTTTTTCTGATCTAAGAGAAAAGAATCGAATTTGAACATCTTTGTTAAAAATAATAAAAAACAGATTAATTTTTTACCCATAACATTAATTCTCTGCAAAAAAATTAGTTTTCAACCAACAATGATATGATGGAAATTTCCCTCGAAGATATTAATTTTTAACAAACAAACAAAAATTAAGAAAATAGTTTAATCCTCAATAAACAAGATAAAATTTTAACAAAGAAAAATAAATTTATACCAGAAGAATTTTTAAATGAAAAAATTAATTCTTAATAAATAATATAATTTTTAATCCTGAAATTGTACAGTTGAATTTTTAATCAATTTTAAGCAAAATAGTTGAACCCTAATCAAAAAGATCAGTTTTCAAACAAATAGCGGAGTTTTCAACTAAAAAAGGTAAATTTTTAATTGAAAATATAAATATATAAAACCAGAAATAGGATAATTCCTTTTTAGTTAAAAGAATTAATATTTAACAACAAACGATTGAATTTCAACAAATTATTTGAAATTTCACTAAAATAGATGCATTTCATAATACACAGTAGAACTTTCAAGCAATCAGATGTATTTTCAACCAAAAATATCAATTTTTAATTCCAAATTTCAGTGTTCCACCAAAATTGAGATAGTTAATTTTTCAGTTAGATAATTTAGTTTTTAACAAAACAAACAAAAAACGGGTTATGCAACTTAATAGTTCTGTTCTTTATCACAAAGATGAATTTTCAAACAAGAAGAATTCTTACCGAAAAACGATTTTTCGTCGAAATATGTGCATTTTCAAACAAATGGTTGAACTTTCAACTACAAACGGACAATCTTTAACTTCAAATATCAATTCTCTACCAAAGATGGTATGATCCAATTTTATCTTACATAAATTAATTTTTGGCTAACTATAAAGGAACTTTCAACAAAAAAGTTGAATTCTCAATCAAAAAGATGAATTTTCAAGGAAGTAGTTTTATATTTCTAAAAAAAACACAAATTTTCAACAAAATACATGGATTTTTAAACCAATAATTCCATTTTGAACTAAAAAAGATCAAAGTTCAATCAAAAATATTAAATTTTAAACAAAAATAGAATAATGCAGTTTTTAGTTCATAAAAGTTAATATTCAATCAACAAAATTAAATTTTCTGCAGATTATTAAAAATTTTAACTAAAACAGATAAATTTGACACCAAACAGTAGAAATTTTAACAAAAAAGATTAATGTTCAATCACAAAGGTTAATTATCTATTAAAGAAAATTTTTCAAATAACTAACAGAATTTTGTAGAAATTTTTTATGCAAGTTGTTGGCTTTAAGGTTAGATGAATTGAAACTAATTGAGTTGTTTCATACGTTCTGGCACACAATGGTGGCCTTCATTAGTGAGTTTTATTAAATCTGTGAAAAGTACACAATATCTTGTAGGTACGCATTTTTACAATTGTAAGAATTATTTTTTGATCAATATCTTAGTTGTGAACTAACAAAAAATTAAAATGATTTATTTTTTAATTTAAAACTATTGATAAATCTTGCAGTACTCTTAAAACATTATTTTATTTTAAAGAAGTAAAATTGATGAGAAAACAATACCAATGTAGTCAAAAAAGTTTTGTCATAAATTTTTTATTTAATAAAACAATTTTCAATTGAAAAAGTTGCTTACAAATTATTTTTACAGTAATGTATATGTAATTATATTAAATTTTTCATTATTTTATTCCTTTTTTGTTATTTTGAAAATAATCTGTCTGTACAAAAATTATTATTATAAATTGTAAGAAACCTTATACAGATGTAAACTGTTTTCAACTAAATTAATTTTGAATCCTGGAACTATATAATAAAAAGTATTTAGAATAAGATAGAATTCACTTAAAATCAAGCATGTTCTATACATTATTTAGCAGAATCTCTCAGCGATAAAATTTTTTTTATAGTAAATAATGCAAGACGTTTTTTTTTCATGTAAGACAGAAAAGGCAGAAAGTGCGGAGATCGAGTGTAAAGGAAGAAGGGTGAGTGAATGCAAAGGTGTGAAGGGTGAAAGTGAGTGGTTTGAAGTGAAAATTTGGAGCGTGTGAAGTTTTTGAGGTCAAAAGTGAAAAAATAGTTGCTTGGTCAGGGGGGCAAGAGGTAGGTGATAAAGCCGGGAAACGTCACGGAGCTTTGGATAAGTTAGGATGTCGACGACGCGAAGTCCACAAACAGGCGCCAAAGAGCAACAGTTATTGGACGATCGCACAGAGCAAAAAACCGTAGTGGCTGCAACAGCTGACCTTGCTGAAAGCATTGTAAGTGGGGGGTTAGGTGACGTTGATCGCAGTGACAGCAGCGGTGATGAAAGTGCGAGAAGTCGACCCAGGTGGGGAGGGTAGCGGACTCAGGTACGGGCAAACGACGCGGAAGGCCACCCAAATTTACAGCGCCTTAACAAGCTAGGCAACGCGGGTTCGAACAGAAGTCTGGACGAATGGGAAAAAAGGCAAACGCGACTAGCAGTGAAGGGGAGGTAAAAAGGGAAAGAGTGGCTAGGGAAGATGAGGTAGAAAGGGACCAGGATAACAAGAGAGTTAGAATTAAAAGGAAAACACCAGAGAGAGATAGGGGGGATAGGGGGATGTTTGAAAATTGGAAGCCCCCTTTAAAGGGTTTAGAGAGGAAACAAGAAAGAGATTGTATGACATGAATAGGTATGTGAATAGGCAGGGAAACGATGTAAGGAGGGAAGTGAAAAAGGTCAGATAAAAATGGGAAGATTGGGATAAACGTTGGAAAGAGGAGAAAGACAAGGTTTGGGGTAAGCTAGAGAGCATTGAAAAGAGACAGAGAGAGGTTGACGAACAGAGATCTAGAGAAATAAAACAGTTGGAAGAACGGGTATCCAGTCTAGAAATTAGGAATGAGCATATGGGGAAAAAGACATAAAATGAGGAAATAGTTAAAGGGAATGAAAAGAACGTCCGAAGTGACATTGAAAGATTGAAGAAAATACTCAGTGAGATCGAAAGAAGATTAGAAAGGGAAGAAAGGGCAAAGAGGAAAAATAACATAGTAATTAAGGGATTAAAAGCTGAGAGTGAAACAGGAGAAGTGGAAACAACAAATCTTTTGCGAGATATTAGAGTACCGATAAGGGTAGAAGGAGTCAAGAGAATAGGAGGGACAAGGGAAGGAAAAGAAGGAATGTTTCTAGTAAAGTGGGGAGTGAGGACGAGAAAAAGAAAATTATGGAGGAAAAAATTATTGAGAGGTATAAGGGAAAGAATTGAAGAAGATTTGACATGAAGGGAGAGGAAAAGGAGATAGCAAATAGAGCAGAGAACTTGGGTAGAGAGGAAAAGGGGCCATATGGTGTGGATAGAGAGAGACAGGTTATGGATAAATGGGGAGCAATGGTGCTGGGACGAAGAATTCGATGAATTAAGGAAAAAAGGAAAGTCTTGAGAAAGGTAGGGGGAAGGGAGACGAAAAAGAGTCTAGAAATAAATCAGAGGGGTTTCCAAACGGCAAAGGGGAAACAAAGTGAAGAGGAAAAAATAGGGAAGGGAAGAGAGAAACGTGAAAATAGATTTCTTGAATGAGTCAGGTTTGAAGAAAAACAATAAAGGATTTTGGGAGGAGTTAGAAAAGTGGGATGTGATTATGATGAGTGAAACTTGGGCAGATGAGAACGACTGGAAGGAAAAAAAAGCTGTTATCGAAAGTTTATGTGTGGACAATGCAGGAAGAAAGAAAAGAGCACGTTAAAGGGAGAGGGATGGGCGGCATTGTGTCAGTGGTAAAAAAAAATTAGCAGTAAAAGGGGGAAAAGATGAGGACCTGGAGGAAAAAGATGGAACAATGATAAGAAAAATTATAATTGGGAAAGTAGAAATATCGGTGGTGTGTGTATGCAGAAGAAGAGGGGAAGAGGAAGGCTGGAGAGTAATAAGGAGGTGGATGGAGGAAAAGAAGGAAGAATTGGTTTTAATAGGAGAGGACTTAAATGCATGCACTAGCGAACAAGGGAAGGGTTATGGAGTGAGGAAAAGGAGGCATTTATAAGGAACTCCAAACATAGAGCGACGGACAGAGAGGGGAGGAAGTTACATGATAGGATGAACAGGATGGTTTATATGCAATGGCAATATGAAAAGAGAGGAGGAAGGGGAGATCACATTCATAGGAAAGGGAGCAACAATAATAGACTAAATCTTGGCTGAAAAAAGAATGCGGCATATGATAGGAAGTATAAAGGTAGGGAATGAGATAGGGTCCGAGCACTTCCCGATCATAGTTACACTAAGAAGAGGCGTCAGTAAGCGCGGCAGAGAGAGAAAGGAAAAAGGGTGCGAAAGAAACACGAAAATGGGAATCTAGGGGGTCGATAAATTAAAAAAGTTTAAACAAAAGATGGAAAAGGATAAGGTTAGGTATGAAAAAGAGGAGGGAATAGACTCGTTAATTAAAAGGTTGAAGGGTTCCATTGAACAGGTAAAGGATGAGCTGGGTACTAATGAAGAAATGGTAGGGGGAATGAGAGGCTGGTGGTACGAGGAATGCTGCGAGAGTCAAGAGAGAATAAAAGAGTGCGTGAGCAAATGGAGAAGAGGGGAAATGGAGAAGGAGTATAACAGGAGGAAAAAAGAACATGAGAAGATACTGGAAATAAAAAGACAAAGGGGAAAGGAAGAATATAAAGCAGAAGTGGAAAAAGCGATCAAAGAAGGTAGGGTGTGCGATGTGATAAATAGGGATAGAGGGGAAAGAAAGGGCGTTAACAAAGAAATAGAAATGGGGGAATAAACGGATTATTTTATGGGTCTATTAGAGGGAGAGCAAAATAAGATCAAAGGGGGAAAGTGTACGATAGTCCAAGGAGAAATGGAGGAAGGGACTGAGATAACAAGAGAAGAAGTGGATGAGGCAATAAATAGGTTAAAAAGAAAAAAGGCGACGGGAGAAGATGGGATGGAGAACGAAGCGATAAAGTTTGGAGAAGGGATTAGGGATGGGATGTGGAAGATCTGCAACAAGGTATGGAAAGGGGAAGGTTGGCCGAAAGCGTGGACGACGGGACTGGTGGTACCGCTTGTCAAGAAAGGGGAAGGAAAGAAGGTAGAGGAATACAGGGGGATCACTCTGATGTCAGCCGGCTATAAAATATATACAGAAATCTTAAGAAATAGGTTGGAGAGTCAAGTAGAACAAAAAGAAAGTATCCCACATAATCAGACGGGATTAGAGCAGGGATAGGAACTATAGACAACATCTACGTACTTAACTATTTAGTTAACAGAAATTTGGGGAGAAAAAAGGGAAACTAGTCACTTTGTTCGTAGATTTCAAAGCAGCGTTTGACTCAGTGAACAGAAAAGTGCTATAGCAGGCAATGAAAGAGAGGGGTGTAGAGGAAAAGTTGGTAGAGAGGATAAAGGAAATTTTTACTGAAACCAGGATTAGGGTGAAAATAGGAAAGAAAAAAGGGCAGGTCTTCTGGACAGGCCGAGTTCTAAGGCAAGGGTGCCCATTGAGTCCGTTACTATTTAGTATCCTATTGGCAGACTTAGAGGAGAAGCTAAATGTGAAAGGGAAAGGAGGAACGGTTTTGGGTAATAGCAAACTATACTCTTTAGTATACGCGGACGACGTAGTTCTAGTAGCAGATGATGAGAAGAGGATGAACTTAATGATGAGAATCTTCGAAGAGTATGTGGGAACAAAAGAGCTGACGTTGGACGTAGATAGGACAAAGGTGATGTGTTTCAAAATTAGAAAGAGCAAAATAAATTACGTTTGAAAGATGAACGGACAAAAAGTGGAAATTGTGGAGGAGTTCTGTTACCTAGGTTTTTGGTTTGAGGCAGAAGGGGGAAACGAGCTGCAGGAGAGGAAAAGAATTGAATGTGCGATTAAAGCAATGGTCCAAGTATGGGGTATAGGAAAGAGAAGGTTCAAGAAAGATTGGAGAATGAGGGTCTGGTTGTTTGATGCGTTCGTGTAGGCGGTGTTGTGTCATGGTGTGGAGATCTGGGGATGGTAGGAACATAGGAAAGTAGAGAGCATGCATGAGCGATTTCTGAGGTGGGTAATGGGGATTAGCTGGAGTTGCCCAGGATATATGTTAAAAGAAGAGTTAGGAAGAGAAAATATGGTTACCAGACAAATTAAGAGAGTCTGGAGGTTTGAAGAGAAGCTAAAAGGGGGAGAGGGAAGTAGAATTGCACAAGCATGTTTCGGTGAAATTCGGAACAATTAAGCGAGAGGTAATGTGGGAAATTCAAAATGGGAGGTGGAAAGGAGAAAAATGAGAAGGGTGTGTAATATTCGAGAAGAGGTTATGGAGTGGCAGGACATAGAGTTAGAGCTATTGGTTAAACAAGGAGAAGAGAGATGGACAAAGATTATAGATTCGAGGTACAATAGATGGTATATGATGGTCAAAGGGTTGACGGAACCAGAATATCTGAAAAAATAAAAAATAAAGAAAAATGGAGTAGGGTTGTACGGTTCAGAATGGGAGAAGGAGTGAGAGCATGCAGATATTGGATGGATGAAGAGGAGAATTTATACAGAGTATGTGGATACGAAATGAAGTCATGGGCACATGTATTAGAGAGATGTACAGGAGAGGAAGAGGGACAGTTGAGTGTGGATGAGTGTGTAAGATGGATCTTGGATGGTAGTGGACAGGGAATGATGTGGGTGAAGAAATTGGAAGAAGTGAGGGAAAGCAAAGGAGTAGAACAGAGCCAAACGGGTGATCCTGAAAAGGGACAATAAAAACAAAAATTGTTTTCAATATCGTGGAAAATGCATTTTTTTTATGGTAAGAGGAAACGAAGCCCTGGAAGCTCGCTCATTTCAGGAATTAATATCACTACTGTTATTTATAGGCGTCTTTGTATTCTGAATTGTCTACTTGAGTATAGATTCAGATTGTCAAAGCTCTGTAGGCTTTGAAGTATACATTCTCATTGTGACACTCGCGCTGCGCGCTCGATTTCCAACAGACATTTATAAACAGGTTTTGTTGAATATTTTTTTCTCTCCTAACTTTCGTTGTTTTTCCACACATTTTTATTTAATTTTTTACTGTCAATGTTATTTTTCACGAATAAAGCAAAAGGTACGCGTTCTATCAAGAAGAGAGTCTTAACGAAATTGTA
The DNA here is from genome assembly GCF_010883055.1 of Belonocnema kinseyi. Lineage (NCBI taxonomy): Eukaryota > Metazoa > Arthropoda > Insecta > Hymenoptera > Cynipidae > Belonocnema > Belonocnema kinseyi. The sequence continues at coordinate 135,036,460 of NC_046657.1, read as the reverse complement.
AATCTTTTTTGGGATAATAATTTTTGTTAATTCATCTTTTTTCGTATGTCCACAAAATGTAATTTTTTATTTTTTATTATTTTTGTGCAATCAAATATTTGAATTTTCGATTTTTTAAGAAAATCCAAACATTTGTTATAATAATATTTTAGGGCTTCGAAAAATAAATGTTTTTCTTCTTTTAACATGTTTTCATATCGTGCGTTTTTTGGCTTAATATTTTGATTTTCGTCGATTTAAAAAATGTTGAAAATGCTATAAATCTGAGAATTTTCTTTTTATCGAAAAAATTCATGAAGATAAATTGTTTGTTCTTTTTAATACTATAAAAATCCGTACATAAGATTTTCAATTCAGAAAAAAGTGGTCTCAAAAACTTTCAAAATGCGCTTACTTTTTGAGTTTTTTCAAAAATGGCTGGCTAAAGAACTCGTCCTTTCTTTTTGGACCTAAAAAAAGTGTGCCAAAGATGGATGTAATCCATTCATTTTTTCGAGATTTATCGTGTTTAGGGACGTACAGACGGACAGACAGAAAGGCGCAATCGCCAAAACTTGATTTTCGGATTCAGATTTAAGGGTGTATTAAAACCTGGAGATCCGTTGCAAAATTGAGGTGTGAAATTTCTGTCCATTTTAATACTTTCTCAATCATAAATGTTGAGAATTTTATAAAAAAACTACAATCCTTGCTTGAGACATTTTTCTCTATCTCGCGTTGTTATATTAAAAACAGGATTTTTGTTTTTATATTATTTCTCATGGATAAAACCAGATATCCTACAAGTTTTGCTTACCTTTTCACGTATCTAGCTTGTCTTGATGTAATATTGGAATTTTTGATTTGCTCATACCAATTTAGATAATAAACTAATTAAAAACGAGAAACAATCTTCCAAAAACTCCTCGTCATATTTTGCGTTGCATATTAGCTTAAGATTTTAATTTTCGATGATCTGCATACCACTTTCGAGAAATAAAAAGAAAATGATTAGTCCTATTGAAAAATGATAAGAAGAAAATGTGCAGGATTTCTTAACATCTAATATTTCTCGTTAAGACTTTCTTTCGCATTTTGCGTCGTTTACTTTAAAATTTGAATGTTGTGATGTCAAGTTTGAGGCAATTCTAATACTTTCTTAATCATAAATGATAACAATGTAATAAATTATAAAAAATTTGCATCTGTTTTTTAGGCGAAAGACTTTTGTCTATCAATTCGCTTTCGTACCTTTGGTCCTTTTCCCAAAATTTTTGCATTTTTATTTTCAATGTCATTTTTATGATTAGAACAAAAAATACGCGCCCTATCAAAATTAATGGATAACAAATTTTTTAATATATTTTAGGTGCACAATTTTAGTTAAATAATTTTTGTTCTTAACTTGAGTCGTTCTTCCACAAATTTGTTATTTTTTTATTTTCAATGTTATTTTTCACGATTAAAACAAAAAGTACGTTTCTAATCAAGAAGTGATTATTAACTAATTTTTAGATTTTTTTAGGGATCACAATTTTTGTCAATTCATCTTTTTCGCATTCTGCATAGGTTGACCACAAAATGGAACTTTTCTATTTTTATTATTTTTGGGGCAATCAAAAGTTCAATTTTTCATTTTCTCAGAAAATCCAAAAATTTGTTATGAATGTCTTATATGGATTTTAAAAAGCAATGTTTTTCTTCCTTTGACATTTTTTCATCTCTTACATTGTTTGGCTTAAAATTTTGGGGAATTTTTTTATCGAAAAAAGTCATCAAAATTAATTATCTGTCCATTTTAATACATTAAATATCCGTACATAGAATTTTCAAATTCAGAAAAATGTGGTCTCAAAAATTTTCTAAATGCGCTCACTTTTTGAATTTTTATCAAAAATGGCTAGTTAACGAACTCGTCCTTTTATTTTAGTACCTTAAAAGAGTGTGCCAAAGATGGATTTGATCCGTTCATTTTTGCGAGAGTTGTTGTGTTTACGGGCAGACAGACAGACGCCATCGTAAAAACCTGATTTTCGGATTCATGGGGTCTCGAAACGTGAAGATCCATTGAAAAACTGTGATTGTCAAATTTCCGACAATTCTAATACTTTCTCAATCATAAATAATGAGACTGTAAAAAGACGATGTTTAAAACAAATAGCTGAATTTTCAACACAAGAATATCAATTTGTAATTTAAAATTTCAATTTTTCATCAAAAGTTGGATAATTAAATTTTTAGTTGAAGAATTTAATTTTTAACAAAAACAAAAGGAATGTGCAACTTAATAGTTTTGTTCTTAATCACGAAGATCAATTTTTAACAGAGAAGACTAATTTCCTACAAAAAACACGAATTTTCATCGAAATATGTGCATTTTCAAACAAATGGTTAATTTTAAACTAAAAAAGATCAATGTTTAATTTCAAATATCAATTTTCCACCAAAAATGATATAATCCAATTTTATCTTACATAAATTAATTTTTTACTAGCTACGAAGGAATTTTCAAAAAAATAATTAAACCCTCAATCAATAAGAGTAATTGAGGAGTTCTGGACAAGAAGGCGACAGGCACTCGAGAACGAGTGAAAGTATTGTCCAGACTATGACGTCAGGTATCAAAAATGAAATTCGAAATTTAAAAGAACCAAAAATATAGTCAGATAGCTCTTGAAAAATGAACCTGAGTCTCTATTAACAGTTTTTTTCTATCGGGCTGCAAATTTTCCAAAAGACAGTGTCCAAAAAGGGTCAAAAGTTAATTTCTAATGTGTTTTTTTTAATCCGAATGAAAAACCACGTTTTTAGACTTGCACATTAAAAAAGTGAGCGAGGAAGTGTGAGTTACAACGCGACACCACAGGATTTTTCAGGGGACGCCGCCTGAAGCCTGAAACATCGTCTTTGCCCATCCTTTGTTTTGTCCACTCGCTCGCACTAGTCAGCGTTCCGGCGGCAGCCCCTGAAAAATCCTGTGGTGTCGCGTCGCGAGCTCGTGATAAACTCGCTGTAATTATGGCACTAAAAATCAAATCGAATTGAGATGTTCCAAAAAGATGGCCAATACATTGGCGGAAAATTCGTTCGCTTGAAGTTTGTCATAGCTCTAAGCTCCTCGCTCACTTTTTTAATGTGAAAGTCTAAAAACGTGGTTTTCCATTTGGATTAAAAAAGAAAACATTAGAAATTAACTTTTGACCCTTTTTGGACACTGTAGCCTCCGCTAGAGTGTCGCGAATAAAACTCCAAAAGAAATTTGTTAATTAGTTGATAAACGAATTACTTACGGCGAGTTGAATGTGAAAAAACATGGCTTTTTCAATAAAAAAAAAGTCAGTTTTCATTTATTTACTGGAAAATTTTCGCCGCGAAAGAAAAACTGTAAATGGAGACTCAGGTTCATTTTTTATGAGCTGTCTAACTATATTTTTGGTTTTTTCAAATTTCGAATTTCACTTTTGATACCTGACGTCACAGCCTGGACAATACTTTTACTCGTTCTCATACTCCAGTCAATGAAGGATTTGAGAAAAAAATTCGTAAAAGTATCATTTTTTTGCGGATACGTTGGAAATGGCTTTATAAAGATATTGTAAAAAGTCCTCAAACATACGTGTACGGCAAAGTTCCGAAATTCTGGAAAGTGTTAAACAATAACATGTTTTTTAAAATTACTCGAGAACTGTTGATTTTAGATCGAATGTGGTAATGTGAAAAAATGTTCATAATTTTATAGGGCAAAAAAAAGGTACTATCTATTGTGGACGTATTGTCAACGGCTGCGCTATTAAATTGGATTAGCTGCACAATTCTGCTATTTCTGAACAAATAAAATAAAATCTCAAATATTCTGGAAAAAACGTCAGAAATATATCAATATCAATATATCAATTTGTAGGCCAGAATAATAATATTTAAGGCCTCTTTTAAAGCTTTCAACAAGTAAATTTCAAAATTAAAGCTATGATATCGGAAGCAGCGGTGATTATGAGTCCTAATGGCAGCAATGGGAGCGGGGGCGAGAACGGTTACCTCTTTTGATGATATTGAAGCCTTCGAAAATTTTTTGCTCACTTTTCCCGACAATAGAATTGGCCTTCGGGTGGCCATGACGTCACTGCAATGCAGGTTCTCAATGAGGAAAATTTCAAAAATAAAAATAAAATTATAAAATAAAATTAATGCAATGCACATTAAGCCATCTGTTTATTTTATGGAAAATGTATTTTGCTTCATAATTTGAATAAGAGTAATTACAAACATATCCTTAAGAACCTATAAAAAATCATAATTAAAAAAATTAATTTTTTATTTTCAAACGCAGTGAATAAGACAATTAAGAATAAATATAACATAATTTTGAAATGTCCATAACTCGGATTAATTTGTACTTTATTCCCTAAGGACTAGAAAATAGTGATGGAATTTACTTCACACGTAGAAGTTAAAAACTTTTTATCTTTTTACATTCTCGTTTAGGGGTTAAATCTACTATGTCAAGATTCTTTTTAGTAATGTTAACTACCTTCTATTGAAGGAGACTGGGAAAATATGGCGCTCCCGCAAAACACATTTTTTATTATTGCTTGCGATGAGCATGCGATAACTCCGGGAACGATTGTCTGCAATTCAAAATCCAAAAGTACAAGTATTAGAGTTGCTACAGGTCTGATGGTTCTGGAAAATTAGGGAATGTCAGGAAAAACATAATAGAGTCCGGGCATTTTCGATAAAGTGAAATTATTTGTATTATTACGATTAAAAATCGCAACTATTTAGTTGCAAATTAATCTGTGTTTGTTAAGGATTCAAATTATTTGCTTGAAAATCCTTTTCATTTCGCTGAATTCAACTATTTTTTGTATAAACTTTTGAATTGCAGACAATTGTTCCAGAAGTTATCATGCTCATCGCAAGCAACAATAAAAAACGTGTTTTGCGGGAGCGCCATATTTTCCCAGTCTCCTTCAATAGAATGTTGTTAACATTACCAAAAATAATCTTGACATAGTAGATTTAACCCCTAAATGAGAATGTAAAAAGATGAAAAGTTTTTAACCTCTACGTGCAAAGTAAATTCCATCACAATTTTCTAGTGCTCAGAGAATAAAGTATAAATTAATCCGAGTTATAGACATCTCAAAATTACGTTATATTTATTCTTAAATGTCTTATTCACTTCGTTTGAAAATAAAAAATTCATTTTTGTAATTATGGTTTTGTATAGGTTCTTCAGGATATGTTTGTAATTACTCTTATTCAAATTATCAAGCAGGATATATTTTTCATAAAATAAAAAGAAAGCTTAATGTGCATTGCATTAATTTTATTTTATAATTTTATTTTTATTTTTGAAATATTCCTCATTGAGAACCTGCATTGCAGTGACGTCACGGCCACCCGAAGGCCAAGTCTATTGTCGGGAAAAGTGAGCAAAAAAATTTCGAAGGGTTCAATATCATCGAAAGAGGTAACCGTTCTCGCCCCCGCTCCCATTGCTGCCATTAGGACTCATAATCACCGCTGCTTCCGATATCATATATATATACGTCCACAATAGATTAAAACTTTGTTGTGCCCCATAAAATTATGAACATTTTTTCACATCACCATATTCGACCTAAAATCAACAGTAATCGAGTGATTTTAAATAACATGTTATTGTTTAACACTTTCCAGAATTTCGGAACTTTGCCGTACACGTATGTTTGGGGACTTTTTACAATATCTTTATAAAGCCATTCCCAACGTATCTGTGAAAAAAATGCTACTTTTACGAACTTTTTTTTTTGAATGACATTTGTTCCCCGTTGTCTGGACTATCAAGCGCATGTCGCCTTTTTGTCCAGAACTCCTCAATTTTTAAACGCAAAAATTAATTTTCTATACTTTAAAAAGACGGTTTTAAAAAAATTACATATTTAAGAAAAAAAAATCAATTTTTTTATTAAATATCCTTTTTCTATCAAAAATGGTATAATCGACTTTTTTCTTAAATAAATAAATTTTTCACCAAAAAAGGAATTTTTAACAAAATAATAGAATTCTCGAAAAAAAGATAAAATTTCAATTAAGAAGTTTATTCTCTACCAAAAATGACGAATTTTCCACAAAATTCTAAATTTCTAAATAATGTATCAAAACAGATAAATTTGTTACCAAATAGTTCAATCTTAAACGAAAAAAGATCGATTTTAAACCAAAAGGATTAATTTTCTACCAAAACAGAAAAATTAAAAAATGTAATTATTTAGTAAAAAAGGTCAATTTTCAATTTAAAATAGTAGAATCAAAATTTCTTTTAAAGAAATTGGATTTTGACAAACTGAAAAGGAATTTTTATAAATAACTGAATCCTTAATGAAAAATATTAATTTGCAATCAAGAATATTACTTCTCTAAAGAAAATTTCGAATTTTCTACAAAATCTGGAAAGTTTCAAACAAATGTATGATTTTCATCTAAAAATATTATTTATTAACAAAAAGTAATAAAAGTTGATTTTACCATTATACAAATCAATTTTTAAAAAAATAGAAATTTGAAGAAAATACTCGAATTTTCAATCAAAAAGGTTCGTTTTAAACCGAAACAGATGAAGCTTCAATTATTAACTTAAAATTCAACGAAAAATGGGATAGTTCAGTTTTTAGTTCAAAAAATAATTTTCAACTTAAAGAAGTGTGAATAAAGAATTCTCAGTTAGGAAATAAACAAATTTGTCCCAATTCTTAAACTTTTGACTATTTTTCTGTAAAACAGTTATAACACCTTTACCCTCCATCTACCACCATAAACCACATTTTTCACAGCACCTCCACCCCACATGATATGTTTTCAAGTATTTATTTGTAGAAACTGTTATTTTTAATACAAAATTTCATTAATTTTTATGTAATTTGAAATATAATAATTATCAGTTTAATTTTTAAGAAAATATTCATGCTTTTCATCAACTTTAATGGGAAAAGTCCAGGAGAAAGTGGGAGACTTAACTAAGCCCGAGATTCGACAATTGGCAGAAATTTGCGTTCATTAATTTAATTTTTTTCAACTTTGTAAGGATTTATCTACTCTTGTAATCAAAACTCGTGCAGTAATCATATATCGCGTTATTCCTTACAAAGTAGTTTAATGATTTTGTATAAGTCGGAATAATAAAACAGCTATTACTAAAATTTGTGTGACATTGAACGCATGAAATAATGTTGGGGTGACTTGACTAAGATTTTCAGGGGAAAGTTTACAGAGTGGCAACAAGCTTATTGCATGTGTTTTTCTACCTATAAGGTCATTGATTATTATAATGCGCTTTCAAAAATTTGACTAAATTGATTTATAAAAATTGTGGTGTTCATTATTTAAAGAACATGATTATCTTCAACTTGAGTTACAAAATTGTAATAAATGCTATTCATCAATATTAGGTGTTAATTAATTTTCAATAAAAAAGCTCATTTGGAATTAAATACTTCAATTTCATTTTCTATCAAAAAATATCAAATTGGTTGAAATCCTATTATAAAAGATTAATTACAGTTTCAGATACAGAACTCATCCCGTGGCGCGCGCAAGACTGCTCGTATTTAAAAAAATAATGACATCCAAAATCCTCTTTTCTTACCCCACGAATGATGGAGTCGGTTAGAATATTTAGTAATACCCCTAAAACCACCATGACTATATACACACCTACAATAATAAAAATGACAACTTTGATTGTCGATATTCGAAAACATAAAAACGTCAAAAATCCTTTTTTTACATTCTCATCCATACTGAGGAGGTATTACTTTTATGCGAAATCATGAATTACTTTTTTATAGGATTAGTAGCTTGTGTTTTATTGACGAAAAACATAATTGAAAATTAAAGAATTAAATTGCGTGAAAAAGATACAAGCTACGAGAATAAATGACACAACATTTATTCAACGAACAAGGATTTACACATTTTTTACGAATATTTTAATTCTTTTATAGGAAGCCGAGTTTTTCTTTAATTGTAAAAAACAAGATTAAAAATAAAAAATAGAAATAAAAACAAGTCAATAAGAATAAGTATGTTTTAATTTCCATGCATATTATGAATTGTAATGATATAAATTTATTGGAATGTTACATGTTTCAGCGCAGCTAAGAATATAATTTAATGCATAATAAGAAACGAATATTAAAGTAATCACGATAAATACAATTTGTACTTTATTTTGGAATATCTTAATGAGCAATCCCAGACAGAGTTACATAAAAATGTATTATATTTGATATAAAACTGTTGAGCATAATGTAGAAAAGTTTTTTTTTACAAAACGGAGTTAGTTTTTACGAATGAAACAAAAAGTACGAAAAAGTCAAGTTTTTCTTCTCTTCACTTTTTCTCATTGCACGCTTTAATTGGCTTTAAATGTCTATTTTCGTTTAATTTTGAAAAAGCTATAAATTTGATCATTTTTCTTCAATAAAAGAAAGTCAGAGGGATACATTTTTCGTATTTTTGTGTACTGTAAATAGCTGTAAATAGAATTTTCAATTATTGGAAAAAGGTGGTATACAAAATTTTGAGAAAGCTCTAAATTTTTGAATTTTAATAAAAAATTAGTGGTTAACGAACTCGATCTATCTTTTTGGTCCCTCAAACTGTGTGCCAAAGTAAAATCCAATCCGACTAGTTTCTCACTGAGTAGAAAAGTAGTAACTTCAAGCAAATGCAAGAATGTCAAGTTTTCAATTGATTGAAATTATGTTAAAATTGGAGAAATTTATTCACGAAGAACTGCTCTCTCTCTCTCTCTCTCTCTCTCTCTCTCTCTCTCTCTGTAAACTATCGATCATTAATAATTGATGAAAAGAATATTAAACCCCAAAAAACAGTTTCTTGAAAAAAAACAGAAAATTTGGTAACTAAAGAGATCAAGTTATAATTGGAATAACTGAAGTTTCAGTTTAAAAAAATCACTTTCCTTCGAAGCAATTAATTTTTAACCCAAAAAACAATGATTTTATAAAGTATCTAATATTTTAATCCCAGAAGTAAATTGTATACTAAAGAAACAATTTCCTAAAAAATATTAACATACTTTTTACTTTAAGGTGAATTTTCCAAGAAATACTAAATTTTTGGACAAAAAAGAATTATTAGCTGAATTGATAAAATATTTTCTTTGAAAAATTAATTGTTAACAATTAAATTAATTTTTAAAACAATATATTAATTTTCAGCCATTATTCAGTTATTAAACTAAAAGTCGAATTTGAAACCAAATAATTGAATTTCGAACTAAAAACAAATTTTTCTAAAGAAAATAGTTAATTTTTTATGAAATAAGTGTATTTTCAACTGAAATAATTAAATTTCCTGTAAACAAATTTATTTTCAACTAAACAGTTTAATTTTGAACAAAAAAAACTATGCATTTGAAAGAATTTAGTTGACTTTTTCATATATCTTTTCTTGAATTATTATTTCTTGCCTCCAATCAGCCGAAAAGTGACGTAGTTTTGAAATATGGTTTTTAATTGTGAAGCTCTTTCATGCTTTTTTACCACAGAAGAGATGAAATTTTAACTGGCTAAATTTATGTTCCACTTAAAAATATAATTTAAAAAGAAAAAAACAAGAATTTTCAATTAGAGATGAATTTTAAACGAAATATATAAATAGATTAATTACAGATCATATGTAATATAAAAATTAAAAAGTAAAGTTCAAGTTAAGCCCACAAATATTGTGATGTTTTTAACTATATAGTGTAGGGACTCAGCCACTACAGCACGGCAACGGATAACACGCACCGTCCTACAGGTTCTCCCGGTATCAACCTGACAGTGTGCTCTGAATTCTGATCACTGAAGTTCAGCACCATTTGGCGTAGATACTGTTCGGAAGGATGACCAGAGAACTGAATAACCCACAAGGCGTCTGTGGTAGGGTTCACTTGTGGTAGGAAACTACCTCACCAACCTCACGCAGAAATTCGCTATAATAGCGTTTGACGCAGTGCCATCTAATGAAATTTATATTCTTCTACATGAAGGCCCCGAACAAAATAACTCTTCTTCTCCTCGTTATGCTGCTGTCCCAACAAGAAAAGTCGTAACTGCATTTCGGATGAGTCTCCTGTCAACCTAACTGAAATTGGGATGGCAGGGGACTCATCCGAAATGTAGTTACGACTTTTCTTGTTTGGACGGCAGTATAATGCAGCCTATGGATCTTGGGAACGGTTCAGATATTGAATAAGGTATCTATGATACAAGTAGGCGCTCGCTAGTGATGAACTCGAAATGCTTTCCGCATGCGGTCCTGATCTGCGAGCCTCGCCGCGCCATGCCAGAGTTTAATACCCAAATCTCTGTACACAGATGTGAGCTCCCTGCAATTTTGTTTCGATTTTTTAAAATAAAAATTATTACGGTTGGTCTAGTGGAATATTTATCATTAATAATTAATAACTAATTAATAATTAATTTAATAAAAATTAATTTGTCAGTAATATTTAAGTAATCATTTTTATTTTAACAGGATTGTTTCAAATAAAATTAATCAAACATGTTAATAAATATTCCACTGAAGAAATATTAATAATTTTTAATAAAAAAATTATTTACAAAAACTCCATTTGTTTAACCAATTGAAAATTAATGAACCAATGTTAATAAATAATCCACTAGACCAATACTATAAGGGGTGTATTAGGGGCATCAAACCCATATATCTGAAAGATGAAATTCTTCGTTGGATAATTCTCTACAGGCCCCCATACTTTCCCGTCACATTTTTCCAAACCGTAAAAAATTATTCCAAAAACTCAAAAAAGTGATTTTTCCCCATGCATTTTAGATTGAAAACTTCAAGTCAAACCCGGCACGTGTTAAAATAAAAGAATAAAAAATAAATAAAAATTAGGGAATTTCTTTTTTCGTATTTGCAATAAAATGAGGGGGATCGTCGCACTCTAGCCCAGCGATTCTCAAACTGCTACCCTGAGTAGAGTGGCTAGCCGGCGGTAGGGGGATGCCACCCCAGGCTGGGTAGCTCGGTAGGCTCCAAGGCAGGGTCCCCGCTGTGAGCATAGAACTATTTTTGTTGACCTAGCATGAATGCCTTTCATTGTTCTGAGGTTGAGACCTGTTACAATAACTGAAGTTATGAAGATATAAAACAATTAAATTTGAATGAGCTGAATCAATTTCGTGATATAATTTTATAAATATGGAAAAATGTTCATAAAAATCGGTTAATATTTTCACTAAATTTGTCCAAGAAAATACATTACTGGACTACTTTGCAACGTAACAAAAGTGCAATAACTTTTGAAGTTATTAACCGATTTCTTTCTATCTTTTTCTAATGTTCTCGTCATAGTCCAGAAAATCTAACGCTGCCTATTAAAATTAGCTAATGAATATTTCACTAAATTTTCCATTTTTCCTAATCGGCTCTAATTTTTTTATAAGGGAAAGTTCGAGCGCGACAAGTCAACATCTCCGATACGCTCATCCGAGTGAACGTGTCGGTTTTTAAACACCCAAAAAGGAACGTATGAATTAAGCCGTAGAAATAGAAAAGAAGTAGATACAATAAAAATATACCTAATAAATCTCAGATCATTGAGGAAGAAAACGTAAAAGCACAGATCAGTCATAATTATTGTTAGCGTGTTAATGGCAACTGCTGGAAATTGTTCAGTAGAAAATAAAAATAAAATTAATAAGATACAATACAATACGGCTTATTTCTAAGATATCGAATTAGATTTTAATTAGCGCAGAATCAAGCGAATATACACTATTAGAAATATCTGGTTGAATTTTCAACCGCATGTCGTTGAAGTTTTATGCAATTACGGTTGTTGACATTTCACCTACGTGTGAATGAAAAATCAGCACGTGTAATTGAAATTTCAACTACATGTAATTGAAATTCCAGTAAAGCGAAAAAAAATGTATTCGGCACAGTTAGTGAATTTCAAAGCAGGTATAATTTTGCAGGGAAATTAATAGATTTGATTCAAGATTTTTAAATAATGAAAAATCTTCAATAAAACCCATAAAGATTCCTTAAAAATACTGTGTTTTAAAATTCACTAACTGTACCACAGAATAATGAGTCATTTCGTAAGTTTGTGTCGTAAGATCCATGAGATTGAGGAAGTTTATATAATATTTAGAATAATAAACAGCTTTAAAGAAGAAAAACAAAAGGCGCATTGGAATTATATTGCCATAATGAATTGCGCATCCGTTTAGACCAACTTTTTAATACTCGTTTTTCTAATCATAACCTGAAAGAGCATACAGTAGTAAGCACCGATGGTATGAATGAAATATTCTCATTGTGATAATATTACTTCAACGTACCTTTTGTATTTCTTCTTTAAAGCTGCTTCATTTCTTAAATATTATATTATGTTCTTTGTCAATTAAATGGATCTCACGACACAAACAAGGAGTCGTGGCACTTTGTCACGTTGGGGTCTGGCTGCGGGAAAGTATATGGCGCATGGTCATATGCGCATACGTCTTCATTATTTTTCAACTATATTTGATTGAATTTTATTTCAATTATCCGTATGAACGAGATTTCAACCACCAAAGTGGTTGAAAAGTGGTTGAATTTTCAACATATTTCTAACAGTGTAGTTACGGTCTCTCCGCTCATACACAATGAACCGTTGTATGCGCCCGCGACTCGCTCCACTATTCCTGGATGATCCCTTTTACTCGGTTAATATCCCCTACAGTCATTGCGATGATCAAACTAGAGTTTAAATGTCCTCTCCTAGCGCGGTGAGCGAAATGCCGACAGGCTTAGGTTGGCGAAGTGAGGATGATATTCATTCCATTTTGCAATAAAAAGAATTTCAGCTACAACAGAAAAAGACGACGCCAGTGCGGAAGAGTTCTTATCTCAAATCGAAGAATGTCCAACCAATACTCCAAGTAATGCATACGCTGTACACGGAAAGAACAAAACGGCTACGGTCACCGCGACTCACGGTGCTGATGCGTGCGACGGGAAAAAAGTGCTTCAAAATTCTCGAAAATATGTGAAAATGTCTTCACGGTCACCACGCGAATGCTTCACGGCGATCATGCGCGGGAATCGCAGTTCGGACTTTCACGCCAACCAACTTTGTGATCACACTTATAACGATATAGATTTTCGGGTCCTAGAGCCCTCAAAACATATACGTTTAGTTACACAAGGTGTACCTCGAAAGCTAGTATCGACTAGCTAGATATCGATTCGATATATCGATTGATCGATGTGTGTTCAAATTCAAATTAGAATTTGAAGTTTAACTTATAACTATAACTTAGAAATTATAGAATAAGAACAATTTAGAAAAAATATTCATTATTTTAATACTCTCTCTCTGTCCTGAAATAATAGGAAGAATAAGAATTACAGATTAATTCGATAACAGGGACATACTTATAGTCACAGAGTCACAGAGCTATTTTTCGTATCAAAACGTGCTTTAGAACGAATTTTGACAGGAAATGGTATTATAAACATCCGGTTACAGTTTGAACTTTGTAATGAAATTGTTTGGATATTTCAATCAACGAATTGGTCATATTGCGTTGTTAAATTCAATGACGCCAGCGATTTGATTGGCTAAAAAAGGAAAGTGAGAGATTACTCCGCCCAAAACAGAGTTTATAAAAACACGCGCACAACGGAAAAACGCCAGATTTTTTATCTTCGAAACGGCATATTTAATACTAAACCTGCGACACTTTAGAGTGTATAATTGAGTTTTTTGGACTAAGAAACTTTGTGTTGTGTTTGAACTTAGATAATTCATTTGAATTGTTGTTAAATAATAAAATATTATAAATAAGATCAATTGTTAAACGCGAAACGGGACGCCGCGATATAAACAATTATAAACAATTGTTATTTGTGACCTCTTAGACAGTGAGGGTGGAAATGCATCTTTAATAAATTGTGAATCATCAACTGTTAAATTAAGTGTTCTTATTTCAAATAAGTTCCTTCACATGGTTTTCGTTTCAACGAATCAACGGCAACAACGATCCCGTTCAGATGTCCAATCAGAGAGCAGTGAATTGTCGATAGAAAACCTATGTGAAATTTGGGCATTACAGCAGTCTTCATAATTATTTTCACGCGCAAGAGGATTGTGATGTCGCAGCTATCAGAGCCGTTTTTATCACAGTCCTGGCGACCGTTAAGGCTTTATGTATCAGCTGCTCGTAACACTGTAAATCGATTGATTGACGTCGTTTTGCGTCTGGTCATCGATTGATGGCAAGTGATCCACTTATAATCATAATTTGAATAAACAATAATATGTCAATAATATTTGAACGATGTAAATGTTCATTCATGAATTTTATTTTTTAATGCTCAATGTTGGAAAATATTTGAAGTGGACGCTAAGGGACATTTTTATGAAAATAGGTTTATTGGCCCTCAAATTATTTTAAAACCGATTACACATCCCGGTAAAAGCATTTGCTCGAAATCGCATTTTTAGTATACTAATACAAATTAGGTATGCCGCAGGGTGTCTCAGGACATGCTGTAATTAATCGCAATCCAGTGTTGGTTCAATTTTTGTAATTTCCTGACTTAAAATTTTCTTTTTCTTTTTAAATATGACGTTTTTGTAATTCAATATCTTTAAAGTAAGTAAATATGATTATTTTTATATTTTTGACACTATTTTGAATACATTTCGTTAACGAATGAAAACCAAACTATTTACATAAAAAACTACGTATTTAAAAAAAAAATTTTAACTTTTCAAGTTTTAAGTTATAATGGCACTTTTATCCCGGTATAATACTAAAAACAATTTAATTTTTTAATTTTAATTTGAAAGAAATTCTGAAGAGAAGTATGACTTGTAAAATGTCAGAAAATTACGAAAATTGAATGAACACAACATGGGGATTAAGTGCAACATGTCCCTTGACACCCTGCGGCATATCTACTTTTTATTACTATACTAAAAATGCAATTTCTACCAAATGCTTATACCGGGAAGTGCAATTAGTATTTCAATAATTTGATGGCCAATAAACCTATTTTCATAAAAATGTCACTTAGCACCTTTTGGACTGCCACCCTTCAAATATTTTTCAACATTGAGCATTGAAGAATGAAAGTGAAATTCATTAATAAACATTTGCATCGCTTAAATATTATTGACATACTACTTTCTTATTAAAATTATGATCATAAGTAGATCACTTACTATAAATCGATGACCAGGCGCAAAACGACGCCAAACAATCCGTTTACACTGTCCGTTCTCGAGAATTTTGTAGCACTTTTTTCCCGTCGCGCGCATCAGCACCGTGAGTCGCGATTACCACAGCCGTTTTGTTCTCTCCGTGTAGGAGCTATTCACGATATTCGAATCCCGTAGGTACCACATGCGCTTTATTTATCAAATACTTTTGGCGTTTATCGGCCATATTTTAATTATGGCTTTTATCTAGGCTTTCCGCAGGCACAAATAACGCCTGTTGTTGGAATTGCAAAAAGCAAGGACACTCTTCTTGTGACCTAAAAAGGTTTTTTGCCACAGTTGTGATCAAACCAGTGAAATTTGTACGATCTGTAGCAGATATTCGGGACCCAAGTCAAGAAACAAAGAGATGTGAGTGAATATATGGTCTGATCACTCACTCTTTCGTTAAGGATCATCAGATTTTATTAGATCAATCAAATACAGTATTTGATAAGCGGCGCCTGTTTATTACGGTTAATGTCGATGGTTTGTCACTATACAGATTCTTTGATCCAGACTCGTACTATACCTATATAGGTAAGAAGGCCTTAGAATAAATTTCGAGTCTGCTCAAGTGATTAGAGGTTCAACCACGTTCGGGTATCATGTCCCCTAACGGGGGCCCGTTCACCGATACCTGGCCGGCTCAGAAATGATCCATGTCATCCTGGATTATTATAACACTTGAATCGTACCGAGTTATAGTATGCATGTCGCCTGTTAAAACATATTGGCATAGCCATCTTGCCAAATATTTGAGCCCACATGCTACCAGAGGGACTCTGAGGAAACCCGACGAGAACGAAAGAAGCGCTAGTCTAGTGTTGCCCACCGGCACGTTCGTCAAACCTTAGACGCCCCTGACGATACTAATTCCGTTTTTTCAACTTCTTTGCTATTTGTCCTCCAGGTCTCCCAAACGTATTGCTTAAGTTTTTTCTTTGAATATCTGAGCCGGAAATTCGCTTCGTGCCAGGCGGAATGCTGCTGTGAATTTCGGATAACAAACTTTTGTTTGATGGATGAGTTGAATCTAGAGTAGAATGTAAGCAGCCTTTGTTTTATTCCACTAATTTCGTTTCTTGAGCCTGCTTTTTTGAAAGATTGTAAACATGCCCTTCAAACAGACATGTTTTCTGTGACTTAAAATTATATATTAGCCCGTTTGTTTCCCCTTTTCTCTCACCTAGCATGATTGAATATAATTTTCAAACAAAACTGAAATTCAATGTCGTAATGTTTTCTCAGTTCCACTAATCCCTCTACTCTTAGCTGGGGACTTTTTGGGAATCAGCTACTTTGGCTGTATAAAGAAAATAAAAAGAAATCGAACATTTTGATTCCAAAAACCAGTTAAAGTTGAAGTTTCTGAGTTATAACATGTACAAGCTGGACCAATCAGGTTCACTACATGAACAGCCGTACATGTGTGAGCATAATTCCAATGCTCAGTAGTGACCGCCGGTTCTCTGCAACAATCCATCGGTCACTACCATAGCGTTGTGCTTGTGCTCACGCACGCAAGGCTGCTTATGCGGCGTTTTTGATTGGCTGAGCTTAAACATTTTATAACTCAAAAACTAAAATTTCAACTGATTTTCAGAAGAGGAATATTTGATTTCTTTTCTGTTTGCTTATACAGCCATTTGAGTCCGAACACTTGATTCTGAGGCACCCTGTATATTAGAATTGCCGACTTGATATTTTCCCGACTTGATAAACTTACAATTTTTCCATAAATTTGCAGATTAAGGGAGAAAAATAAACACCCACTAGTTTTGTAACTTTGTTAATATCGATGTCAACTTTTTGGTCATATTGAAATTTATAGATTGGTGACTTGATGAACATATATTTTTTGTGAATAGATTGTAGAATAAATTAGCAAAGGGCGCCGTTTAAAAATTTCAGAATATAAAACTGGGTAGTTTCGTTATTTTGGAATTGTCAATTTGTAAAATTTTGCAATACCAAATTTATAGTTTTCAGAGTCCAGAGTATCAAATCTGACAGTTTTGAAGTTCATTGTTTTGTGAATGGATACATTTATAGTTTATAAATAAAAGTTAGATCCCACCAGCTTTTTGATTTTTGATTTTTCAATCTGGAATATTTGGTCATACCAACTTTTACATTTAGGCGACTCGGTAAGCTTAGAAATTATAGATATGTTTACAGATTGCCCTGTTAGAAAATTTCAAAATTTTAACACTTAAGAAATTTATTGCTGGGTCACTTAATAGATTTATATTATATGAAGAAGAATGAAGATTTGATAGTTTAGATATTCCCGATCTTTTCTTAAATTCTTTTATAACTTCCATTGAGCAATCCTTTTCACCTGTTCTTTTCACTTTTGCTTCCTTTTAAGCCTTATTGTTAATACTATTTTGTCCATCTAATGTCACTATTATGGCAAAGTGATCCAAGTCTATAATTCCCTGACCCCAGATTCTTCAACTTCTTCCTTACCTCATCATCCATTATCACACAATCAATCACTAATTCCCTGTTTCCTCCTGAACGTATATATCTCCCTGCCTCATCCCCCTCTATATTTCCGTTCAATATAAACAATTCCATATTTTCCAGGCGCTGAAACAATTTCTTTCCCTCTCTATTTAGAACCTTTCCTTTGAATTTTCTTGCTTGCTCTTCACCCCATTTCCCACTCTCCACCTATATTTATCTCTTATACTATTAATCCTTCTTTTTGCTCTTTCATATTTTTTTATCCTTCTCTGTTATACATTCGTTCCATACGCATCCCTATTCATCTACACACGTCTTGAACATTACTGCTACATCCTATTATGTCAAATTTTTCGAAAGCTCCGTATTATTTCTTTTCAAACCTACTATATCCCAGCAGCATTTCCTCCATTCTTTCTTACCTTAGCTAATCGTCCTTTTTTATTTCCTTATATTTCTTATTTCTTTACCTTTTGTTCCTATCTCTAATAGTTTAACAAGGCATCATTTTTCACTAACTCTTCCCTATCCTCGCGCCGATCCAACCATACACCTTCTATCTGTATTCTGCCATACTTAACCCATATTTCTTTTCTATTTTTTCTTTATTCTTCCGCTATTTTCCTTAACTTACACTGCGTATTCCTTACTATCAATGTCAAATCGACCTCTATTCTTTTCGACCATCCATATAATACCATCTTCTTTGTCAATAGCTTCCTCTTATTTTCCTATTTCTTTAGTTTCACCAGTAGAATTCTCTCCCTTTCACTCTTCCTACCCTACACTTCGCACGTTCTCTATCTTTACCTTAGGGTCAGCCCTTTTTTACCTTGATACACTCCTTCCTTCAGCTCCTTCCCCTCTTAACTGTTCCTTCTTCTTATTCTCAATGTTCCCTCCTCCAAACAACCAGTTTCAGCTGTTTTTTTTTATTGCCTTCCAACTTCTCTGTATTTTTATTAGTATCTTTTGGCTTTTCTAATCTTTGTGCCAACGTCTGCATCCTTTTTTCTACCTTTTCCCTGACCTTTTCCTATTTCCTCATTTCTTTCTTAAGTTCGACCATTTCGTGCCTAATTTCTTTCCTTTGTCTCACGCTTTTACTGCTTTTCTTTATACATTCCCATTACCTCTGTCACCATTCTCATCCTTTTCTACAAACCTATGTTTTTCTGTCGGCGATCTGAAAATTTTCAGAATTTTCAAATTTGAGCCTACACATTCCTTCTCTTCACTGCTTACTCTCATTCTTATCTTTCTTTATATGAATGCCTCAATCAATCCCATGCTTTTTATTATCAATCTCTCCTTTTCTACCGTTTGCCTATACCTTCCCCTCGTTTTTCTTTGGTTGTTCTCCTCTTCCGGTGTAATAAAAACGTCCTGATCTAAATCCGCTTTTGTCCCTCGCTGGTACTGGCTCCGCTATCCACGAATCTAATTCAAATGATCCCGCCTTCTACAATTCTCTATCTCTATATATCGCCGCGTCTACCTACATTCCCGTTATCCTTCTCTACACGGCCCTGCCACTACCAATCCGATCCTCCACCCTGTCAGAAACCTCAAATCAAGCTAACCTCAACTTTCATACATATCTGTCTTGATCCCCAAAAATTAAACAATCTTGCACAAACAAACCCTTCTATAAAAGTTCACAAGCCACTCACCTCAAACCAGTTGAAGAAAAAGATTAAAAAGAATTTAAATTTAATAGGGTGGTGTCAGCATTTAAATCCGGGTTGTTGAACTTTCTGAATGCATGAGTTTTTTGGTATGTCGGAATAACATCAAATCCCGAATGTAATGATTAGAAGAAATGCCTGGACTGATCCGTCTTAATCCTTCGCATATTTTTTTGTGGTCATGTTTGGTAAGATTATTGTTTTTAGGTTATGTCTGAAAGAATTATTTAACTGGAAGAAATGTTAATCTATGAGAAGAGAAGATCTATTATGTCGAATATGAGTGCGGGCTATTTTCAGAGATGAAATTGTGTGCTGCTTATTACAAAAACACTTTTGAGTTCGTAGTTTTTATTATTTTATTCCTAATCCTAAATTCCATATAACAGCCAGTGGCTGTGTGCTTGAATCGATGTTGCGGAAGCCGATTTCCGATAGTGCATTCGTTAATAGCAGACAACTAGAAAAATACGAAGTATCGTCTGTCTGTTAACTGATAATTATTTGAACCTTATATGTCCGCATTAAGTGTATTATAATATTTTTTGGTCCAGTAGAATTTTTTTTCTTAATACGCCATTATGGATTCCGACCGGTCACGTGAATTCGGGTATAGTAACAGCAAAGGGATAAATATTGTTTTGTAGCTCATAATTGTCGTTTTTTTTTTATTTTTCTAATTTTTAAATTTGTTGTGGTCATTCCAAGCAAAATAGCAATTTTCACGCAAAAATTTCGTCATCTTGTTGCTGTAAAATGTCTTCCATGTGAAAAAAGGGAAAAATCAATTTAGAGACGTAGTGAGAGTTCTCACTTAATCAGCGATTCTAGCTGCATAAAGCAGGTTTCCTGCAGCAAAATTTACAGAAAATTCTGAAAAATATTCTTACAAAATTAATGGAAAATAGACATAAGGAGCCCAAAGTAGTGTAATCGAAAATAAGCAAAAGTGTCGAATGGACTTGGTTACAATACTTTCCGTTCCCGTGTATGGCGCTAATGTGGCAAGAGGATAAAATGGCAGCTGCCTATGTTTACGTCTTTGCCATTGACACAGTTTGCATTACATATTAAGGTGGTTTTAGCATGACTCAGTGAGTCATATGAGAGTGTAAAAAAGTATTTTTGATTTACATGGAATCTTTTGTGTTTGAAAATCCGAAAATTAATTA
>NC_046657.1:135002603-135015772 GCF_010883055.1 Belonocnema kinseyi | reverse complement strand
TACGTTCAAGTATGATTGCGACGTTGCCAAGTGTTCACTGCTGCCTTCTTCGATCATGGCTACCGACGAAAGTCGACAGAGTTCTGATTTTTAGAAAGGTAACACATTATTATCAAACGGTAAAAAATTCTTTAAAAAGTCAGACGAATTTCTGAAGGTTCGGGGCACATTTTGTTAGTTTTTTGCATACGTAGCATGGATTTTGTGAGTACGGCACTCATTCTAAGCTCAAGTTCACTTGTCATTGCCATAAGCTGTATAGTAATTCATGGCCAAACGATGAAACTTTAATTAATTATTTCTTTGTAAATAGACGGTCAATCAATCTGAAACTTCGCAGATGTATTCAAAAATAGTTAAAGAAGTTATAATAAAAATTTCAGCTTTTTAGCATGGATTTCGTTTCACGCTAAAACCACCTTAAGGGTTGTGATATTTGATTTTAATAGATCAATTATTATTTCTATAAAAAAAGATTTGAAGAATTTGATTTATGGCGAAACATTTATTCGTGGTGATCCTGCAATGGACGAGGTAAGTTACATTATATGGTGTTATAAAAAATAAGTATATAACTTACCAGTTATAAATCTTGTATGCTTACGCATCACAGAACTGGTACCGAAATTTCACATAAATGTAAAAGTTTTTATATTCCAATGATCTTGGCATGGACCAAAGAAATTAATCTAACGATTTACGAATTCTATATTTTTCTTTGAGCCTTGAGGTTATATTTACACGAAACCATGACGGCGGCCATTCATACCCGTGCCAAACTAGCACCGCGCTCGGGAAGATCTAGCATTTCGATGCGTTATTGTAAATCAGAAAATGCTCATTTTTGGTGAAGTCAATGTACAGGACTTTGGGCTCCTTATGTCTGTTTTCCATGACAAAATCACTACGCGGCAACTGCTCGACCGAAGGAATAACGCGCTTCTTCTCGCGTCGAAAGGGTGGAGACAAAAGAACAATAGCTTACCCTGGCGGACCGAAGGAACGGAATAGTTGCAATAGTTTTTTTTTTCCAACGTTAAAAGGTTTTAAAAATATATAAGACGTATGACGCCTGATGACTGCTACACTTCAAACGCATCTCCTGTAAGTAGCAGTCAGCAGGCCAGGGTAGAGTTTTGCTCCAAATGACTTACAATTTTGACAACATTTTTGCAATGTTGAACTATACGAAAATGCAAGGAAAAAAATTGATTTTCAGACAGTCACAAGACCCTACTCCCCTATTAATAGGCAGAAAAACTTTTAAAATGGGCTTAGGTTAGGATTCCAGAATTTTGTGAAAAAGAAGCAAAGAGGCAAGCTGTGTTGCTCACAGACATCAAACATACACCGAGCACTGAAGCAGCCACAAATGAAATTTGAAACAGTCTTACAAAATATAGTGAGGACCACTATTATTATTAATTATTATTTTTATCCCAGTAATTTAAATCCATTTAAATTTCGCATTTAATATTCTTTAACTGCAGGAAATTTGATTTCTTTCAATACTCCTAACTTCTGTTCTAACCTAAAAATTCAATTCTATTTCAGAAATAGAGAGGAGATCTAATTTTATATAAGCTTATTCTTTTCAAATCCAGAAAAGTGGGTTCAGAAACCGGATGAAGAGGAATTCCAGATTCCAATTACGTTTAATTCTTTTGAACCTGTTTTCATTCGCTGGGAAATTTAACCACAAATGTTAGAAAAGCTGCTCATCAAAAATTTACCGCTATCTTCCACTTTCACGACGAAAACAAAAAAACAGAATTTGTTATTTTGGACATTTATTTCTTGTTTTTCGTTATAAATCTATATATAACATGGTCCAGTTTTAAAATTTTGGAATTTGGTATTTTGTAACATTATTGCTAGGTCACTTCATAAATGTATAATTTATTAAGAAATGTGAACAATAGATAGTTTTGTAATTTTTTAATTCTCAATTAGAAAAATTCATTAACATCGACATTTATATTTTGGCGACTTGATGAACGTAGATTTAATACAGAGTCTTTTAAACAAATTTTCAAAGTGCACCGTTTTAAAATTCAAGAGCTGGAAACTTGGTTGTTTTGCTATTTTTGGAATTTATTGATTACCAATTTGAGTAATTTATTTTTATTTAATTTATTTTTCGACTGCCCCTAATGGTTATGCATTACGCTATGATATGGGGTCTTAATCAGGTATGTAACTCCACTTTACTTGAATTTACACGTTTCCTTTACAGCTTTGAAGCTCTGACACAGAAATCTAACTCTCCCTTATAATCCTGTCTACCAACACGTTTCCAGAGTTCTGCATCTTTTCCACACCACAAAGTGGTAAGAGTATCGCGGTTTTCTATCCTTTTTATTTTTCCTTCCCAGCATCCCCTTTCACAAGGTTAATATTTTACATGCTCCCCTGTTCTGGTGTTGAGAAATGGAAAAGTACAAACTTTAGTTTGAGTCGCAGTTTTGGAAGGGCGATTGAGGAAAAGGTTAGGTTCGCAAAGTTATGAGGTACCTTCCGCCGCGGTGCGCTGGAAGAATAGAAATCCCTGCAGTGTGATTTATCGCAAGACTCTTCCTTTTTTACTCATCCAATAAAATCATCATCCTTCCTGGTCTTCGACTGAAACACGCGACAGTGATTTAATCGATAATTTTAAATGCTTACTTTATTGTACGAATTTATTACCTAACCTAATCTTCATTTATTAATTAATGTTTTTGCTAGAATGTTATGAGATACTGAATTAAAGTCATGCAACACTCGTCCGATTCCTACCACACCGACGTTTTTTCGTCATATTTATGTTTACACGAGCTTAAAATTTAGGAAACTAAATAAATATATGAATACAGATATCTAGTCATATTTTTTTAAACAAATTTAAGGTGAGTGTGCCAGTTATCGGAACCTCAATACTTATTCACCCAATTTGTCCGTTTTTGTCTGTCCACTCTAAGCACGGGCAACTTTGTTAATTATGCTGGAAAAGATCTGAAAATTTATTGGCGGGTACTTTTAAGTGTGCTCCTTTAGAATATCACCCGAAAATTTCAAAAAAAAAAACACCCCTTCCCACCCTATTTTTCAATCATAAAAGAACGTGCTCAAAATTCCCAAATAATAAAGTCATACACATAGAAAATTCATTGTTTATCATTAAGGGGTTGTAGGACACCCCTAAAATAACATATTTACGAAAAATCGCTGTTTTACGGATTGTTATGAAAAAGTAGTTTCAGCTTTTAAAACAGATAGAAATGGGGGAAAAATATCACAAATAATAGAAAATATATTTTCTTTTGTTGTGTAAGGTTATGTTTTGTTACAACCCCATAAAATAGCTCGAAGGGGTGAAAATATACAGTTTTTCAAAAATGCTATTTTCAATACCAAAAAATTGCAAATAAATTCAGTTCTAAAAATCAATAAAACTTAAGTTAGGTTGCAATTTTTTAAATCTGAAGAGTTTGATTCACGTAGAATTTTATTTTAATGATTTTCTGATAAACATGTTCGAAATGTTGGTATGTGCTTGCGTGCAGAACGTCTATAGCCATTTCTTCAATAAAAATGTTCCCAGATCTTACTGCCTGGAGGTAGACGTTTATAAAGAACCTTTTTTTTGTTTTTTTTTTGTTATTTTATGTTTCTTTTTAATTTTTTTATTCAAAATTTCATATTCTTTTTTATTTTCAGAAAAATCCGTATAATAGCGGTTTTTCGTAAATATGTTATTTCAGGAGTGGCCGTACAACCCCTTAATGATGAAAAACGAATTTTCTATATGTATTACTTTATTATTTGAACATTTTGAGCCGGAGTTTTTGTAATTTAAGCTATTGCCAAGACCTCTTTCGCATCAAAAATGGGATTAAAAAAAAAAGTACCTTAAAAAGTCATGTTTTTTAAAATTGAAAATAGGGTGGGAATGGTTTTTTTTTTTTTAATTTTCGGCTTAGATGCTGAAAGAGCACACTTAAAAATACCCGCCAATAAATATTTAGATTTTTCCAACATAATTAACAAAGTTGTCTGTGCTTAAAGTTAACGGACAAAAACGGACAAATTGGGTCAATAATGGTTAAGGCGAATTTCAGATTTCAAATGCTTAAAAGACTATATTAAACATATTTAAATTTTAAGAAATGGGTTTTATCGAGTAAAGCATACCTTCAGAAAGGCAAATTACTTATTACTTGTAACATATCCTATTAGAATGAATATTATAATAAGTTCGAAGTTATAAATACGAGAATGCATGGGTTATCGGCAAATCAGGGATCTGTCATGCTTCAGTTATCGGCACTTCGAAGTGTAAGTGATCGGCAATAGCGTTTAGGAAAAAATATTTTTGCTGAGAACGAAGAACCCAACAGCTAACTATTTGTAAAATACTGCCCATCTGCTGACAACCCATGCATTGACGAAGACTGGCACATTTACCTTAATAAAGAAATGTATTATTGGGGCATCTGTCGACAGAAAAATTCTTTTTTTTTCTATGTCAGATTTTTAACTCGGATATTCCGGAGCACACATGAGATAATGCGTTTATATTTTGAAAACTTCTTGCAAAATCATCGTGGTCTGAAACAAATATTTTAGTTCATTGATTTTTTTTTATTTAAGGAATTTTTTATTAACAATTTATTAAACAATCGCGATTATTCATGTGTTCTCTGGGCGCGGTTCAAACGAAAATTCGCGTACATATACAGCTATTATTAAACTAAAAATCTGTGTAACACGGAGAAAAAAGTTCAGTGGCTCCCACCCTTACAAGAGTTCGAGCTACTAAACGGAATAGTAAATTATGGACGGGCCACTACGACAGTAGAATTTGCTGAATGCATGTTTAGTCGATTCCACTTATCGCTGAAGAGTAGCTATTACTACTTACGTAGTCGCACCTACGATTCCTGTGTCACGTCCCGTTACGTATATATATTTTAATATATTTATTTATATATTTGCATGATTATAATAATAAACTCTTAATAAATATAGAGAAAATATGGTGTCAACAAGTTGTAAGCTGACGAGAATAGATATAGTCAGAACATCGTAAGTAGTAGCATATAGAAAATAGATATACTCAGCACGTTGGAGACTGGAGAACGCAGATATAGATATACTGAACAAGTTGCAAGCCGTACAGTATATCTATATATCTTCGTGACGTTTGCGTACACAGCGACGTCCCAGCATGCAGAGACGTGCATTAGACCCTATAAAGACCGGGCAAAAGCATGGGCGAGTTATTAGTTCTTCTCTATTTCTACGATTTTCTCGGACTCAAGCCGTCTAGTCCAGTGTCTCAAACCGGAATTCGTCGTGTATTGTTAAGTGTACCCTTGTGACAGTGTCGTGCACTGGGAAACCCGAGTCTGGGATTGCTCCCTTTGGATTACTTCTACACCCAAAATTAACAACAACCACGAATCAACATACTTTTGGAACATCCAGTCTAATTTACACCCCCTCACTCTCTACTACTACACAGAGGTCATATTAGCAGTTCTAGAAACCTGGACCTTTAGCAATCGTCAATTACAATAAATCACTGGTAAGCAATGTTTATAGTCAGTTCTAAAATTCCTTTTGTTTAAACTCCTTGGCCTACAATAAATTTGATCCTTGTATTTTAAGGTACTGGCTAAGGACTAAACTCGTCTTCTGTTAACGTCGTGCTTTGTATACATTCTATTCTACAATTGTTTACAATGAATTACTTTCACATATTATTAGTATTGGCTACGCTTTCCTCTTCCTTGTACGAGATCTTCAAACTCAACTAAAACGAGGAATCTAATTAATGGGGAAGTATTTTACGGTCTTCATGGTGTAACACCTGTTCAGTAGAACATACTGCAGATGAGTGCGTTCTACTGGACAAGAATCTTACATGCGACTGCGTGCGCAGTAGATGCTACACCAGTCCCATCAAGGTCCCCCTTGCCCTGTGAAGTAGCGAAAAGAATCTATTCCGCCGGAATTCCAAAATACTGTTCGTGGCATGCCAAATTTATGAAGTTAATTTTTTTTATATTTTGCACCTGCACCATCCGAAAAATAAACAAGCATTGTCTTAAAATATGTGAAAAATAAGCTTACGGAGAAAAGAAAGCAATGCTTAAAACAAAGCCACTAAATGGAGATCGAAATATACACTTAATATACTTAATACACGTAATAATACACTTTTCATGGTGAAGACGTATGAGTAAAGACGTGTCAGAGCGTGCAAATATTGTAAAACAAAAGAAGATCGCGAGCAACCGTCCGCCGAGCCGCGGCGCAGTACAGCCCGGCGCATCGCGACATGGGCTGGCGCAGTGCCTTATTAGAAAACATTAATTTTCTCCGCTCATGATGGAATTCTCCACTCATGATAGAATGTGTTCTGCATATAGGCTATCGTCTAAGCTTATGTTAAAGGCAAGCGAAAAAGGAAAGTGAGAAAGAGTACGTAAAAACTGCAAAAAAAGAATTCAAACAGAATTTTTCGAAAAAATGGGACTCATCGTAGTTGTTCAAAAACATTGCTCGGGAACTTCAAACACGGGAAATATTGCAAGGAGATTTTTCTGAGATCTTGAAATTACTGGTGTTAGCAAAAAGTTGATTCATAATTTGAGAATGGTTTTGCAAGCAATGCCTGTAGGAGAGGTGATTGATACTGTTAAATTTGAACACTGTTGCCGAAAAACATCGAAGCTTTACATTACCTTCTGCAGTTGGTATTATAAGTCAGAAACTGTTCACAAACTCCTTCTTCACGGTGCCAAAATTATCGAATCATTTTGTCTTCTCTATTGAGAATTAACAGAGGAAGCTCAAGAATCGACTAACAAAATCTTGAAACATATCCGAGAATTAAACACTCGAAAATGTAGCAGAGAGGCTACTAATACAGATTTTGGGCGCAAAATGTTGATTTTACCTGATCCAAACATAGTATGCCATAGACAAAAGTGGAAAAAAATGTCATTCTACTCGATCCTGCAGATGTAGTCTTATTAAAAGATTCAAGGTGATGAGAAACTTAAACTGAAAAAGGACTGAGATTGAATACAAAAACTTTTACGGCGACAAATACCCAAATAATGCATATGTTTATTAAATTTGTTTAAAATATAATAGAATTTATCAACACAGTATGCTTGATAATGAAATTTTTATTAGGTTCCTGATTAAAAAGACTGACATCGAAAAATAATATTTTTTCCATCGAAAGATGGCCGCAT
Organism: Belonocnema kinseyi; assembly: GCF_010883055.1. Lineage (NCBI taxonomy): Eukaryota > Metazoa > Arthropoda > Insecta > Hymenoptera > Cynipidae > Belonocnema > Belonocnema kinseyi. The sequence goes on along the minus strand of NC_046657.1, from coordinate 135,008,522 downwards.
AATGCATTTGTTTATTAATTTTCTTTTAAATAGAAAACTTCTCAACCAATTATGAATTTGGCTGAAATCATCATGAAGTTCCTAAATAAAAGACTGAAATCGAAAAAAATTAATTTCTCCATGCACAGATCCCCGAATAATACATTTCTTTGTTAAATTTGATTTTAAAATCATAAAATTTATAAACTCATGATTAATGTTGCTGAATTTATTATGAAGATCTCAATTAAAAGTCTGACATCGAAAATAAAAGAATTTTCCTGTCGCAGATGCCCCAAGAATGCATTTTTATCTTAAATTTGTTTTAAAAAATCTAAAAATTGATAGAAAAATTATGAATTTTGCTGAAGTTATTATGAAGTTCCTAATTTAAAAAGTTAAGATAGAAAAAAACTAATTTTTCTGCCGACAAATACCCGATTAGTGGATTTTTTTATTGAATTTGTTGAAAAAAATAACAAAATCGATCAGAAAATTGTCAATTTTGCTGAAGTTATCTTGAACTGCCTAATTAAAAAAGTTGAGACAGTAAAAACGAATTTTGCTATAGATAAATGCCTGATTAAAGCATTTTTCATTGAATTTGTTTTAAGAAATCTTAAAATTTATCAACTTATTATAAATGTTGCTGAAATCATCATGAAGATCCTAACTGAAAAGACTAGCATTAAAAAAAACGAATTTTTCTTTCGTTATACGACAGACATCATTTCTAATATCGCGAAGAAGGGTATGTTTAGATTAAAATTTTCTGATACTAGCAGTCTCTAATATTTATATATGTTTGTAAATCTTAGAGTGCATATCGAAAAGAGAATCTAAATTGCATTTAATACATTTACGACTAATGCGGAAGTAAATATAATCATAGAACCCTTTACGTTTTGGTCTTATATGAATAGACAAAAGAACAATCATAGGATCCCGAATATGATTTGTTATAACAATAATGCAATAATCTTACCCAAAGAAATAATAAATACTTTTTCCTCGTACTTTAACAGCGCTCATAACGAATCAAATGCTAGTTTACCTTTTACATATATATGGACTGTATCAAGAGATTTCTGGAGCCATCATTAGAATAGATGAGAATGATGTCTCTACAGCTATCAAAAAGTTAGCAAATACAAAAACTGCCGGAACTGACCTCATCCCAGCCTTTTTTTAAAATACTGCACATATATACTCATTCCCCTTCTCAGAAATGTATGCAATCTAGCATTACAAAAGGGCACATTTCCGTGGATATGGAAACAAGTGAGAGAATTCCGATATTTAAAAAAGGATTAAAAACCGATATCATTAATTATAAACCGATAGCAATACTCAATAACTTCTCTAAAATTTTCAAAATTTTCCTTTTTAAAATTATTTACTGTGTTAATTATTTATTATTTATTATAATGATTCAAATCAAAAAATATTATGATGGCTATGTATTATTAATTATTATTATTGTAGCAAATTATTTACTATCGTTTTGTCCTCTGTAAATCTACCACCACAAAACTATGAGTTTTTACCCAAAACATTAAGGACATGCTTGTGAACTATGATCAGGTGGATGTCATTTATTCTGACGTCTCCAAGGCTTTTGGCAAGGTTGATTACCAAATACTACTGAGAAAACTGCACAATATGAAAGTCCCAGATAAATTTGTTGCTCTTATAGCGTCATACTTGAAAGAACGTCAACATAATGTACAATACGGAGGTTATTCATCGGACCCATTTATACCTAAATCAGGTGTACCTGAAGGTTTTAGCTTAGGACCCTTGTTGTTTCTGACAAACATGAACGTTACTTCGACACTTCTATATTGGTATAATCTTCTTTATGAAGTTGATGTAAAAATCTATTTACCTGTAGCCAACTTGCGATCGCTTAAAAAACAGGACTGGTCTCCGGATCGTGCTTCGCGCTCACCTACGAGTCTTCCTATAAATCTCGCTCGGCTATAAAGACACACAACTCTTGGTGTACAGTTTACTATTATAAATTGTATTCCTTAAATGCCGACTCACATGATAAAGAAACTATTGACGTAATGTCGTTCGAATTGATCATTTCAATTTTATAAATTACTTTATTATTATACTCTTAGAACTAACATAGATGGTATATTGGTAAAGCGCATTGGCGATGAGGCAAAATGTTGTTACATTTAGTATGTGTTACTCTAAACCCCGCTCGTCCCTCCTCGAAGTGCAAATTAGTTCAGCACCCTTATTCTAACAGTGTAATTCCGGTATTTAGTTTTGGGTTCAGGCCTTTTTTGTTCTTTTATTTGTTGTTTAAACGATATCATGGAACTAGATGAAGAGGATAGCATTATTGGATAGAAGAAGAACATGCATGCCTAGGGGATGGGTGATTTCCAGGCATGGCTAAAGATCCCTATGGTCACGGTAATGGTTATAGCACTGTCGCGTGCAATCCTATTAGCAACGATGAAATTTACCCGATCTATCACACCCTATTAAGCGATACGCTTTCGACCCTCCCAAGGCTCGATTGCTTAACGCTCGTTTTAATCGAGTTTGGTGGCCGGGTTATCCTACTATTGGCAATATCAAGCAACGTTTTTAGACCTAGAACAACTATCATTTCGATAAATATATAGATAACTCGTATTTTCAATGTTATTTATAAATTAGTTTAGTATTTATAAATTAGCAAAAATTAGTTTTGGTATTGAGCAGTTCTAAAGTAGTGTGAAGATCAGTACACGGAAAGAAATGTATGGAGATTAATTCATGACACTGCTCCTTGATTTTATTATGCTTTAGCGCGAGAACTGAGATCTCAGAACCTTTTCTTTTAAAGCGTAGGTTTTGAAGCTTCAGTCATTAGGCCACGCTGCTCTGCCCTCAAAGTCTCAAATTCTATGCATTTAAATCATAGATTCCGAAACTTTAAAGCACGTAAAAATTGTGGCTTTAAATTCACGCGCTTCTGCCAATTAATCTCTTAAAATTTTTCTGCGTGTAGAATACTTAAAAAATTGTTCATACTGTTAGACACAAATTAATTAACAAAAGTGATATAAACTTGCAACCAAAAACCTTTTCTCGAACCAAGGACCTCATTAGGACCTTTAAGCTACACACGAAATTTTAAAGCGAAATTTCTCGTAAACGAAAGGAGGTCGTTTTTTGATTACCCGTTAACCTTAAAAATCAAGTTAATAGTAAACTTTTAGAAATTTCTGTTTTGATTTTTAAATAATGTAATGGAAGTTTATTACCAAAACGTAATTTTATTTTACAATACATAAAATTGTACCTTCATAATAAAGTACCGTAAAATTACTATAAATGTATTGTAAATTCTTAGCGTCCAAAAAATCTGCATAAAAATGCATTTCTTGTGAAATTACATAACATTTTGGTATTTAACTTCCATTACATTTATTATGAATTTGTTATGATTAGTAGAAATGTCTACTAATTTGAATTAGTAACTGAATACTTACGTTGATTTATTCGATTTTTACTAATTTACCTATAATCAGTAGCACTGATGAATTAACAGAAACCTACTAATCTATAGCGAATTTCTCACTTAATAATAGAAATTATTAGACTTTTCTACGAATTCAAATGGTGACGGTACACATATGAGAATTATCAATAATATACTAAGAATAATACAAGATTAAATTATAACCGTGCGTAATAATTGGTAAAATAGATATAAAAACAATCCACAATTTTTAAAAATTATGAAATCACATTTATTTAAAGAATAAAAAACGTATCTTAATAAACAGAGCTTATACGTATAAGTGTTATGTATCTTAAGTTTAGACTTTGAAGTCCTGTTTATTTATATTATATTATTTTCATTCTCAGTGCAAATATTTTGAAAGGCTTATTCATATTTTTATATGGAATCACAGCATAGCAGTTGTACTTCAAAAATCGTAAAATATACCGCATTTTAAAATTTAAGAAAAAAGTCTGAAAACTATAAATGTAATATCAAGTTACTTAGGATCGACGCTGAATTTGTCTGTACACTCGCTTAACAGCTTCGCTTAACTGAATACTTTAGAGCTAAAGCCTTTACCGCGACGTTTGAATTATGGCAACCACTTATCTCCATTCGGATTTGGAGTAAAATTCTGAAATAGATATTTTTATACAATTTTTGATAAGTAATAAGCTGAAAGATTATAAAATTTATTGAAATTACATAGTATATTATATAAAAAGAATATACGAAGATTTGCAAATTCTGTTTTTCAATTCAAAGCCTAATTACTCTTTTCAAAATCATAGGTCTTGTAGAGCTTATATCTTTTTCAATGGCAATTATCTCATTTGCGTAAACAACTTTTACATTTTAACAGAATATTATACATATATTTACATTTTTTTCAGGATTTAATTTATATATAGATTCGAATAAAACCATTTTTTAAGCACAAAATATATTTTATAGAAATCCAAGGATTTTAATAAACTTATTATTCATAAAGTTTTCGCGCAAAATAGATTTCCTTCAGAAACAGAAAGCAACATTGAAATTTCGGGAAATCTGTTTTACAATCTACAATTTTCAGGAAAAATGCTGTCAAAATCTGTAACATAACCTGCAACAGCACATGTAATCTTTTCGTGAGCTGAATATAGTAAGACCACCAATTATACGCGTAATATGTATATAAGTATAAACATTCTATTTAATATTAACATATAACAACTTACCTTTTGCATCACGCATATAAGTCAAGTAATTCTAATGTTATTGTACAAAATAGAAAGCACTTAATTGCATAAACTTTCAGCAGGAATAATATGGCGCTGCTTCACAGCGGCGGGCATGCAAAACTTCCAATTCACAATAAGTGTATTATAATTTCACTTTACAGTACCTCAATTGTAATATCACATTAAATTTTGTATTTTAATGTATATTTAAATCATAAACATTTTTAACAGTGTAAGGTTCGACCCAATAAAGGACGTTGAGCGTTGTCCTTTTCTTTCACAGACGGTGTCGGTAAAAAAGTAGGCACTGTGTGCCAAAATTAACGCGCGTTTTCAGACCGCCATCGTTTTTTCAGAATATGCTGTGATCTAACATAGGTATATTTCCAACCTGTTTTAGTAAAGGATTATGTGTTTTTAAATTTTTCAAATAAATATATATATTTTTTTTAAATGAACACCTGCATTTAATATATTTATCTATGTACCATTTTTACTTAAGAGGTATGTTCGGAAGGTATCCGAACTATTACTATGACATTATTAGTAATGCTCTTGTCAGCCACGTACGCTTAGCATTTCTGGATAGCGGGACGCACCAGACAATGAGTGTGCATTAAGTTTGACAAAACACTTGGCCATTCATGTTCAAAAACCATCTGTGTTATTCGAAAAGTATATGGTGATAAATGTAAGAGTGATACTCGAATTAAAGAATATTAGAACCGATTTAAGAGTTGTCTTACTTTAGTGAACACAACCATTGCTGTGGGAGACTCTCAACAGTAAAAATACCGCAAAATGTGGAACAAGCGTCAATAAATAGATATCGTCGTAAAACAGTCACGGTCTTACGCAATTTAGGCAATCCCTATACAGTCCTGATTTGACTCCCTGTGATTTCCGACTATTTCCCAAATTAGAGTTTCGTCTAAAATGAACAAATTGCAAGATGTAAAACATACTATAACTTAAATCAAAAACTGTGATTTAAACTTCTGAGGAATTACAGCCATAAACTGTAACTGAATTTTTTTCGATTTGATTTTAAAGAAGATTCTTGAAAAACTTCATCAAGACAATTTGTAAATCTTGTTCAAATCTACGAGGGTAGTTCAATAAGTCCTTAGAATGACCAACAGATGGCGCGCGAATCGCTCCAAATCATCTGTTTTCAGTCAGCACCACTCCCGACTAGAT
>NC_046657.1:134998537-135002503 GCF_010883055.1 Belonocnema kinseyi | reverse complement strand
TATAGAGCTCCAAGGAGATTATGTTGAAAAATAAAAAAAAATTTACCCAAAAAAAATTGTTTTTATACTTCATTCTAAGGACTTATTGAACTAGCCTCGTATATTACAAAAAGCATGCATATTTACCTTCTTTCTCATGTTGTGATGGATCCATATTGTGAGAAGAAGGAACAACGATTAGTATGGTAGGATTTCAATTTGGTTGGATTTCATGATCATCGTGGTTGCTTCCAATATCACAACTACTCTCATCACTGCCATTTCATAGAAGTGAAAAATCATCTGTAAACAAATATATATAACACAGTTTGTAACGCATTTCAGATCAATTTGGCACCTTTCTGAAACAATTTAGAGCAATTAAAGTATATTTTTTCGGTCAGCGGATTACTGTTGTAATACACTTTTTCATAAAAAATGTATCTAAGATTTGACTTGAGATGCCTGAAACTTCTTTGCGTCTCATCAAAATTGTCATTTTTTGTAACTACGTAGACAGTGACAGATATAGGTTGGAAACTGAGTTAGCCTCGATTCTCAAAACGAGATTCGATAAGAAAGGAAATGGCTGCATACAACTGTAGCTAAAGTAAAATGTATATACTTTCGATACCGGTTACGGCGTAAAGTTACTTTCACAGTCCCCTGTTTCTACTTTCTAGTCTAGGGTTGAGAACGGAACTTTCGACCCGCTACGAGGGCATCGAAAGTCACATTTTCGATACATGTGTTATGAAAATTATTTTCTTCTATCCCATTGGCGAAAGTACGTTGTTCCGCAGTAGGCTTAGGCTAGAAGAAGGAGCACTTTTATATACTAATTTTACGCATGCGCGCCACAGCCTCGCTTTAGGAGAATAACCTAACCTTTAAAGCGCTATAAATAATTGTAACAGATACATTGAAATTCATGTCCATAAAAGTTATATATTATTTTAAGATTGAGCAAAATATACCATTTTTTGCGTATCGTAGCTTGCATTACCTTCTTGATCCGTCGTATCCACAGCACTAATTTCTATTTTACTTGAGCTTGATACTGGAGAATTTACATTAAAAGATAAGTTATTCAGGTGATCACAATCAATATCATTTTAAGTGGGATGTGACAAATCATTTCCTGTAAGAAATTGTATCTTTTACTTTTCGTAGACATAAACGACATTCCTAGACTGAACAAAATTTTGCAATGATTTTCATTTATGCGATTTATCAATTAAATCCAAATAATGTGAAGAAACATAAATTTGAAAATAAAAAAGTTATAATGATAAAGTTATTCGGGAAAATAAAAATTAAGACAAGACTTACAATTCAGATAAATGATTTTCTTTTCACATTTTTGAAAAAAAGAAGTATGACGGAAGGAATTGCCATTTTTTATGTATTGTTCCCGGTGCTCGTGATTAATGGGAAATTTTTTGTAATCGCCCAATACTCATTGAGTAGTATTATTTAAAGATCTTTTATCACGATATAATTAATAAACTAATTTATTATAAAGAAATTATTTCTTAAAAGTGTGTTTTCTATTGTTTTTCAGTAATGTTAGGTTCTCTTAAATATCATTTAAAAAAATTGGATATAAGGAATATTATATGTAATGGATGAAAGTACTCCTAAGAAGTTCGTCTTTACACTTTCAGTACTCGTAATTGTAAACTTCATAATATTTTCAGCAATATTCACAATTACTTAATAAATTCACACAAAAAAAAGTTGTTTGAACTGTGTAAGAGTTCATTAAGTAGTATGTATGTATCTTGGGTCGCCAACCTTTCTGAAAATTCCTACATAGGTTCCTATATAGGATCCTACATAGGAGCCTATATGTTTCACCTATAGTTGCCTCCTATAGGAAATGACATAGGATCCCACAGAAGATCTTATATAGTTTCCTGTATAGGATCCTGTATGAGTTCCTGTATGAGACCCTATGCAGATGTGCAGTACTATTCTATGGCACCTACGGCTGCGCAGAAGTTTGTTTGGTATTCCAGGAGCACCTCGGGACATACGTAATATTAGGTACTATTAGTTACTTATCATTAGGTATCTTATTAGGGAAAGTTCAATACAAGCACCTATATAGGACCCTATATATAGGATTATCTATAGGATCCTATGTCATTTTCTATAGGATTCTATGTAGGCTTCTATATAGGATCCTATATAGGAACCTTTATAGAAATTTTCAGTATGATAGAACAAGCCTAGCCTCAAAAGGTCTCTAGAGACATTCTCGTTTCCCGAGTTCTCCTTCGTTCGCTTGCCCTCACTCCTTGTATCATCTCAGGCACACGCATACGCGGCCGGCTACGCCTACTGCTCTGAACACGGCTTGACGCAGGAGAGAGGGTTATCTGACACTTTCTGTTCGCTTCCCCTACAGCCCCGAAAACGATAAGTGTCGTCAAACATGTCAAAGCATGTCAGTATTGAATTTAAAATAACCATGAGAGGTGTGTCTACTGATCGGATGAAGCGGAATTAAAAAAGTTGAAAATATATTCGCCTGCATATGGAATACAACACAATTGTCAATCGTCAAAGAAATAGAAAAGAATATATTTTATATATAGACCTATTATTTCGTTCGTTACTTCTCTACTTCTCCCGATGGAAAATTAGCACATTCAAACAATTAAATAATGCTCATTATTTCGTTTAAAAATGTTTGCTCTATTAGTTTTCAAGAAAACAAGGCGGCGCTAGTTCACCGGCAATTTAGCGGCGCCCTCTAAAAAAATTATTAAAAAACCAATAAATTAAACAAAATGACTAGTTTAGATTTTTTGCTATTTTTTTCTTTACAATGAGCTATGAATCGCTTTTATAAAATTGACCCTTGTTTAAAAAAACTGCCGCCTTTAATGAAAAAAGTATTTAAAAAGGTATTAAAAAAGTGACTAGGCTAGATTTTCTTGTTTTTTTTTGTTTCAAATGTGATATGAAGCATTTTTGTAAAACCAACCCTTATTTTAAAAATCAACCCCCTGTGCTGCAAAAAGGAATTTAAAAAAAATGAAACTATCAAGATGAAAAACACATATGTAACACATATGTAACTGTATTTGTATTTGAATACAAACCAGCAGAATGAAGCCAAAAATTGTATTTTCCAATCTACTTATGTATATTAAAAAAATATACTTTACCGTTTTCGGCACAAATTTTACTGCCTTTAATTAACTTCCAGCGCGACAATTAGGTCTATCGAGCAAGCACCTCTACAAACGAAATTCGTAAATTTCACTGTTCGTAACTTTCACGAATATACTAAACGAGACATCCATTAATTTGACACATCAGATTATCTTCCAGACCATGTTTACGGAATTCCTCTAAAGAATAAAAAAGTTTTTGGACTAAGGAAAGATGAACGCAGCGGAAAAATAATAACTGAATTTTTGGGTTTTAGATCAAAATTATATGCATATAGAGTTTTGGGCGAAGAAGAAGATGAAAAAAGAGAGCCAAAGTTACAAAAGGATCAAAATTGAAAACCATGACATTCGAAGATTATAAGCAGACTCTCATTTCTTGTCAGAATCTGATTGAAACCCAACACTTAATCCGCAGCCAAAGGCACGAAGTTCACACCATCATCCAAGATAAGATTGGCCTCAGCTGACATAATCACAAACGAATACTGCTCCCTGGTACCACAGACACTCTTCCACGGATCTATAAATATAGAGTCTATGAACCCATGGAAGTCGATGTAATGTAAAAATGTATAAGTATTGAATATTTGTATATATCTATGTAAAAATTGTTATTGTAAGATACTAAAACTGTATATATGAGAAGAAAACAAGCGATGTGAAATTAATGCGGAGGAGTGAGAGAGATAGAATATACTGTATATACGAGGGTGGATTGATAAGTTTCCGGCCTGACCAAGAAAAACAACGTTTTTAAGAATTTTTTTTTTTATTTCTCAACATAATCTCCTCCAAGGCT
>NC_046657.1:134996084-134998437 GCF_010883055.1 Belonocnema kinseyi | reverse complement strand
AAGCTATCTAAGGATGGTACTATAGAACGCCACCTCAAGGTAGGCCTAGTGGCGCCATCTCTTGGTCAGGCCGGAAACTTATCAATCCACCCTCGTAAACCTAAGCTAATAAAACTTGTATATGCGAGTGTAGGAGTAAGAAAGATAGAGATAGAATGTACTGTATATATGAGTGTAGGAGTGAGCTAGACATAATATACTGTATATAAAGCTTAAAATAGCAGACAACTGTTTGTAAAAAGTACAAGTTATTGCAAAATGTAAAGAAAAAATAGTTGAATATAAAATGGTCTTTCTTATGGAATACAGCCGTGGGAATCATAATCTTCAGTGAATTTCTTTAAATAAAAAGTCATTCACTTAAATTCAAACTGAAAAAATGCAATGTTGAGTATTCTCTTAAATTTATTTAGCTATCGAATGCAACATGATCCGCCAGGCGTAATCTTCCAATGCCGAGGACGACGTTTCATGAAGCCACAATGCCAACGATGTTCACTGACCTGCCCATTCACATATCTACTATTCGTACTTATTATAAGGGGAAGAAACTCTGAGGAAAAACACAACGCTCTTTCAATTTTCTTTTTTATTGCTAAAAAATTAGTATATTGTATATACTTAAAATTAAGTAGATCAAATATATATGGAAAAGAAATTCTTCTTTATATAAATCAAAATAATAATCAGTATATAAGTAATCTCCTGAAATCATCCAGTCTCCCAATGAAACTATATTTTCAATTGTGCAAGTAGAATATTTTTAAACGGAGGACTTTTTAGATGAAGCAGGTCAATAATTTTACATGACATTTCTACAAATTGTTTCAAGCAATTCTTTTTTCCAATCCTTTTACATAAATTTTTGTTGCATCATATAAAATCTTGTTGAGTTTTGCAGTTACTAAAGATTAAGGTAAATCATCAGCATTCCAAGGGATTTTATAATGACTGCGCTCTGTCCAAATGTCTATAGACTTTTATTTTGGTGGAACGTTCTTCCACTCTCGGGGTAATTGAAAAAGAAAAGAATGTCGTCTTTTGCCTGAGTCAAAAAAAGTGGTAAAATAGCCAATTCTTTCAATAAAAATGTATTGTCGGGCAACTTGAAGCCCTGCATATCCACAAAGTACTGCATCTTGAATGCAAATCAACGATTTCTATTTCGTTACACCACTTTTATACGAACTTTTTCTCCACCCCACTTATTGGTTCATACTCAACTATTCAAATTACTACAAGGATAGCACTGATGATTTAAAAGTAGTTTTACATTAGTCAAATTGCAATGATCTGAGTTGATATAGCTTATAAAAGCATTATTTTTTCTGTTTTGTTTGAAAGCCAAGTATAAGATATCACGGGTTTCCCCATTGTGTTGTAATTTTATACTGCTCAATGGGAGCAGCTTGCAAAATGGAATTTGCATCACTTTTTGATCTTGTCAAAATAAGTTCATGTTTAGCATTGACAATGATTTTGTGATAATCTTCAACAAAACCAAATATCATGCTCAGAGGTATGGCTATATCAAAGTACATCAAGCCAAACATTATTCTGTATGTAAAGTAATTGTCCCGGATTTAGAGATAGGTAATTTGTCATGAGACTAGTGAAAACAACATTTTTATTTTTATCAATTTCTATTGGATTGATTTCATATCATGCTTTTTCAAACAAATGACAGATGGCATTGGAAACTAAAATTGTGTTTGTAACTGGTGCTCCATCATTCCTTACGATTCCTCTATGTACGTGAAGTGAACTTTTTCTCGGAAGGAGACACTCGTCCTGATTTTGAACGGCACACCGAATTTCATCACTGTTTGTTGAAGGTCGATGAGGCTTAAGGCTGATGCGCATGAATTTCACAGTTTGCAATCGACTCATCAAAGATGATTGGTACTTGAATATATATGATATATTGTCTATACGGCGACTGTTAAATAAACGACATGGGATGACACTTTCACTATCTCATATCTAGTTGGCACTAGAGGAAAAAATGCATGAATAATATGTACTTTCTGCCTCCCCTCGGGGCTGTAAGACCTTGTAGTTGGCAGGGAGGCTTAAGCGTGTGGGACAGAGGGGTCAAACGGATGGTGGCCTGCATGCGTATGGATATGGATGAAATGATCCCAATAATCGGGTTCTCCTGGTATGCATGATTGTAGTTTGATAGAAGAGTGAAAGAGCCTAGCTAACAAGGGCCTTTTGGATCCCTGGGTCGAGGCCTCTCCCGGACCGATCTCCAGATTTTGGAATCGGCACGGGAATGACCTGCGGCCCGCACAGCGACCAAGAAACTGCTCTCCGTTGGTATCATGGCCTTCGAACGAGTATTTATTGA
>NC_046657.1:134985118-134996074 GCF_010883055.1 Belonocnema kinseyi | reverse complement strand
AAGTGATCTTGACCATTGCCCTTTGGCACCTAGGGGTTACGAAGGTAGCATAACGACCTCTCCGGGACACCGGATGACCTCCCCGAGTAATAGTCTTACTTATTTGAAAGAAGAACGAGACAGGGAGTTGGCTCCCTCACATCCTCAGCTAACCCGTGAGGTTTTGGAAACGAGAGTGGCCAATCAGTCCTCCAATAAGAATAAACACATCAACGGTTCCCTAAAAATCAGACTGAGGAGGCAAACGCAGCGGGCTAGTAGAGCAGCTGCAGAACCTGGTAAATAGGCGATCATTACGCTGGTAACCACCACTGTGGCTCAAAAAAGAGGAAGGGGCTCAGAGGGTACCCCACTGGGGCGGCTAAGCCTGTGAAAAGATATGAGGCGGTCCAGAAGCTCAGGAACAGGGAATCGTCGGGGGTTGGTATGACGGCCACTCAGAGAACAGACCCCCTGACGGTGATGGTGACGGATACGAGATACCCGGACTCGCTTCTTACTACAAAGCAGTTCGAGGTCTTTAGGAAGGTACCTGAAGGGCGCTCGAAAGAATGTCCCCAGATCAATGGCCAAAATTCTAGACCTCTTTCTGCACGGGAGGGGTCTTTGTATTTGTGGCTCGAGAGAATGGTTAAGGCTACGGCGTCATTTCCAAGTAAACAGATAGACCCGTCTGTCGTCCCCCGTCGGCTGAAGAGATTTAGCACGTCACTTAAGGCGTCGTACTGGCCAATCGAGAGGCACAATAGGCCTCAGGTAGAGGACACAGCTGGAGGAATCAAACATCTCCTAGTTGTGCAAATTCCTGAGTCACAGATGAGGGCTCTTGTCGTCCTCAACAACAGGCCCTTCTACAACTTAGACAGGTCACCTTTAAAGTTACCAGTCAGGGGCAGGAGGAGCTCCTCGGTGGACCGGAAGATAGGGATCAGACCTAAATGACTGCTCCCGGCCTGACCATTAGCCAAATTACTTGCATCGCAGCAAAGGCGCCTCAGCAGTTTTGCAGAGGGGTATGGCTACGAAGCACACAGGTTGCTTAATAATCCAGGAACCCTGGTTAGTTCAAGATACCATTAGGTATCAAGGGAGCTGGTTTTTGTCAAAGGATCCCAAGGTGCCAATACAAGGGCTTGCATACTGGCGAAGGGAGTCAACCTCGTCCTGCTGATTGAGCTATGTTCTAAATTAATGATGGTGATAGTCACGACTCTTAAAGGAATAGGAAAGCTAATCATGGGATCGGCTTACTTTCCATATTAAAGCGATACCAATGCACCAGTGGAGGTACATACACTGGTAAAATACTGCAAGGTAAGAGATCTTTATCTTTTGCTGCGTTGCGATGCTAACTCTCACCATATTTTGTGGGACAGCACGGACATTAAGTCAAGAGGTATACCTAATCACCACTTACTTAGATATTCTTAATACGGGGAACACTCTGACGTTTCGTAATTCGGTCGGGGACAAAGTCATTGACATAACTCTCTGTACCGGTAGTTTTACAGATAACATTCAGAAGCGGAGAGTTTCCGATGAACACACTATCTTAGATCTCTTACAGATAGAGTTCGTGTTGGAATCCGCTGTATCCAAGTCAATTAGAGACGTGGATACCCTGGAGATGGCGGCGGAGATTTTCGCGGAAACCATCAAATAGACTTATGAAAGTAATAGTCGCCCTTCAACGAAGGAACTATGGACTTCATTTACAACGATGAGGGATGAATATACGAGTACAATAACTTAGAAAAAGCATGAAAGCTGTATCAACTCTTGCACAGATATAGAGAAAGGAGTAAAGGTGGCCAGACTGGATAAGCTGCTTTCCCGAAATCCGGATGCTGTTCTGGGTACTCTGCATTTTCCCGTCGGGGAGTATGACGGGGATACCTATGCTTACCTGATCAAGGCACGGATCACAGAGTTAGGAGAAGAGGAGAGGACACATCAAAGGCAATCAAAGCCGCCTGCGGCCCAACTGAGCAAGTCTTCTGGTCCGGATGGCATATATCCAGTCCTCTTACAGAGGGCTGGTGAGATCATTATAGGGCTGATTTTGAGACTTGCATGGTTAGTCTGACGTTGGGTTATATTCCGAAGGCATGGAGAGGTGCAAGTGTAGTCTTTATTTAGAAAGCCGGCAGGATCGGTAACGCTTAAGGCTTATAATGGATGGCAACGGGATCACCCAAACGTCAGGGGCTGTTACGTTCTCAATCCAGAATATTAATAATAAATTATGTACTTTCTGACCATTGATGTATGCACCGGTAGTTATGCTACACTCAATTTTCAAAGAATTCACATTTATGATTGATACCGGTTGATCAGAATCACAAGGTTGTTTAGCTTCCAGTTTACGTGGAGAAACCCCCAGCAAATGACCGATGGAATCTTTAGGTTCGAAATTCATACTGTGGTTGCAGTAAATTTCAATTTTTAATGTATTATTATTTGGCATAATATGAATATTAATACACTTGTTTGCCAAATAATTATGTATATAGCGCTTTATGTCACTCATTTATAACTTACTTATATTGCAAATTTCAGCGCCTTTATAGATTAAGCGCACTGTTATATTTTAAAAGATTTCATATAAATTGCAAACATAAATCCAAAGGTGGTCGAAGATTACCGAAGCTATCGAAATAAAAGATTTCACCATCAATCTTGTTATGGGCACACCAATGTGTTCCTGGTCCTCTTTTATCCTCAAGATGAAAAATATCACATTTATATTTACGTGCCCCAAACTTTGGTAATCCAGTTCGGATAAAAACACCTAAAAAATGTGGAATCTTCAAAGATTTTGCAAATTTTAGTAAATCTGCCGCACTCCTGGCTCGGCGAAGTAGCTTGACTATGAGTTTTTGCACTTGCGTTTGAGTCCCGCTCCATGTTTATACGGTTTTAAATGAAATCCTAATCCT
The DNA here is from genome assembly GCF_010883055.1 of Belonocnema kinseyi. Taxonomy (NCBI): domain Eukaryota; kingdom Metazoa; phylum Arthropoda; class Insecta; order Hymenoptera; family Cynipidae; genus Belonocnema; species Belonocnema kinseyi. The sequence goes on along the minus strand of NC_046657.1, from coordinate 134,993,135 downwards.
TGTCTGTATGACTTCAAGTATAGACCTTTTCCCAAAGCAATAGCTTCCATCGTTTCATTATGTTGTTTACTCTCTGAAAGTTGTTTTTAGCTGAATTTGCATCATTCACAGCTGTAGCTATTCCAGCAGCTCCACCAGCAGTGTGCAGATTTTATGGCGCTTTGCGCATCATTTCTTGAAATCATGGACTTTTTAGCTGCAGCGACGATTTTTCTCAGTGTAGAAGTAGTTCTTATATTCTTTCTGAAGCCCATCCCCAATTTCGATTTCACCTTTATTGCGTTTGCTTCTCCCCAAGCAGCTGCCTTTTCACCTATGTCTGCGTCTGGGGCAAAAACACGTTTCCAATCCTTTTCAGCTAGTACACTGTCAGCTGAGTTTCTAGCCTCTATATTTTCTATATTTTGTGAGTAGGCTATATCTTGCTCTTTAATTATGATTTTTCTTTGCCAGAAGCTGGAATTATAGGGTTATCCTTTTTTAACCAATATTCAAGATACTTCATTACGCCGCAATATCTGATTCTAAAAAGTAAAAAATTACCCCTAAAGGATAATGGAAGTTTTATTAGTGGCAACACAGTTCAAATCAACAGAATAAGTATTCATTAATCAAAGATAGTCGACTAATAGTTTCATATTACAACGATGACAAGAACCTCACACTAATCAAAGTACAGAAATACGAACCCATCCTGAATATAAGAGAAGTAGTCACCTTAAAACTCCCCCATTTGGGTAGTACCGAAAAAAACAGATGCTTCAAAATAAAAAAATGGCGAATTGTCATAGACTTCAGAAATAGTAACGAGGACACAGACCAAGATGCATATCCACTGCCGGTAATAGATGATATCCTAGATCAGTTAGGAGAAGTCAAATTTTTCTCCGCCTTCGATTTAAGCTCCGGTTTTCACCAAATATCTACGGCAGAGGAATCAAAAAAATATACAGCTTTCTCAACACCCGAAGGGCATTTTGAATTTAACAGGATGACTTTTGGATGGAAGAATGCCCCAAACACATTTCAACGAATGATGGACGGAGCATTAAGAGAATTAGCAAGAAAAATATGCTTTGCCTATCTCGCTCACATAGTTGTATTTTGATCCACGCTGGAGGAACATAACAAAAACCTCTTCACACTTTTCGAATGAGTCAAACAGACAGGTATAAAAATGCAGCCCGACAAGTGTGAATTAGCTACGCCCTGAACTTGAATACCTCGGGCGCGTTATTACTAAAGATGGACTAAAGCCCAATCCAGCAGAGTTAGAAGCAGTAGAAAATTTCAGATAGCCTAGAAATGTAAAAGAAATCAAATCATTCTTAGGACTAGCTGGCTGCTATCAAAGATTTATACGGAATATTTCACGCATAGCTAAACCTCTGGCAAAGCTAACGAAAAAATACAGTATATAACTGTACACGCCAATGTCAAGAGAGCTTTGCGCTTTTGAAAAATAAACTTTGTGAAGCCCCGGTGATGAGATACACCGACTACTCAAAAGAGTTCCTACTAACAACCGAGGCCAGCAACAAAAGGTTTAGAGGCAATTCAGTCACAAGAAGGACCCCAACATCTTCAGAAGAAGATGTTGATGATAACAGTTCAGGAAGTCAGCTCTCTGACGAAAAAACCGCGAGCACTTCACGAACAACAAAACTAGCTGTAACCTATAAAATGGCCGCGGATGATTTCATATCTAATGAAGAAAATTTAATGCATTAACGAGGAGGATTCTATCAGGATTATCTCTCATGGAAGGAAGAGAAAGCCCCCACCCTGAAAGTGAAGAAACCAAATGCCTGCGTAAAACTGTGGATAGCGGTCACCAAGTTTGAATTGTGAAATTATTAAGAAGAGTCATGGTTAAGATTACTCAGCCTCAAAGTCAAGAACTTCATAGATAAGAAATTGACAGTAGTACGACTCCACTTCACAAAACCAATGATTACACCATCAGAAAAACTCAAAATTCAAAAGATGATAAGCTTTTTATGCGTCCGGTATTCAACACTTAGCTTCCTCGCATGCTACAATCCCATACGAGACCTGAGAAATGAAGAAAAGAAATAACTAATCAAGGAAGCGTACCGATCCATTATAGCCCAGAATTATGGTGAAAACAAAACCATCGAACGAACAAGAACAATCGGTGAATCGAAAAACATAGAAGAAGGGTTCATTTACTTTGTAATAAGATGCCCTGTTTGCCAATAACAAAAAGCAACTAGAATAAAAATTCAGAGTGAAGCTATTGTCCCTGATACGCCAGTTGACCCCAACGATAAAATAGTAATGGATATTTTCTGGCCATTGTCAAATACTCGTTCGGAAAACAATTATATCCTGTCAATTCAAGATCATCTCACCAAGTTTCTCATTTTATTCCCACTTAAAGACGCCGAATCCGATAATATAATAGAAGGACTTTTTGATCATTATACCTACATGTTTGGATCCCCTAAGCACATACTCACCGACCAAGGAGCAAACTTCGTTTCAGAACTTGTCCAAAGTTTCGAAAATCTGTTTAGAATCCTACATATCAAAACGTTCATCTATCATACGCAATCCAACGGAATCCTAGAAAGGTTACACTCAGCCCTGAAAGACCTAATAAGAACATGCATGTAGGACAATTCAGTTGATTGGGATAACAAACTGAAAATCGTTACCATGGCTCATAATACTATGAAACATGATGGAACTGGGTAATTCCCTTTCCAGCTCACTTTTAGAAGAGAACCAAACAGGCCTATATGCTGAGCACAACACTTTCGATAAAATACTCGGACCTTGTTCAAAGGTGGAAAGATAGGCATGAAAGATATATCAACACAGCCCTGGAAAGAATAACTTTGCAAAAAAAATGTATATCAATTACAAGATTGATTTTGAAAATAAAACTCTCACCACCCATGCCAATCAATTACTGTCCTGCTATACGTAATTTCAGATGTTCCTCGTCTGGACTTTGTAATTGCACGTAGAGCCAAGTCTAGAAAATTACACCATAAAAACATCAACGGAAACATCTTTTTAGAGGAGGAAGTTAAAGACCATGTTTACCACAAAAAATGTAATCTCATCGTATCTGTAAACACAACCAATACACAACAAAGATATAATCTTATAGCAAATACTCTCAAAGTTGCAGTGAGAGCCTGTGATTCCAGCTTCGGAGAAGATTACGAAATTAGAATGGTAGTTGAACGGTATGAACGATTACGCCAAAAGAGGATTGCTCAATGCTGTGGGAGAAATATCTAAAAGCTTATTCGGGACCATGAGCAACAGTAACCTTGAAGCTATTAATAAAGAACCTGACCATCTTTACTCGGATAATAAGGATTTAGCTATGGTAATAGAAAGTCACACCAAAGTCCTGAAGTTATTGCTGTACTCTGCATCGGCTGACTACAAAACTTTGGAAGGAAAGTTGTAAGCTGAAGCTGAGAACGCACATCTGATCAGAGGTAGTCTCAATAAGAACACCAAAAATTTGTTCATAGCTTCTTAATCGATTGCATGTGAATCCTGATTGATGAATTGCATGACGACATCGAAACGGCACTAGCTGCCGTAAATGATCGTAAACGTACGTTATCACTATATCTGTACTCGTGAAAGAAGAATATACGTTAAGTCGTGTGATCCCTATACCTCAGTTAATAAGAAACACTCATATATCCCTTATACTCGAACACGAATGTCTATTCACCAGAAGAACTTCCTACGTTCCCACCGATCGCGAAACACTCAGTAAATTACACAGTGAGAGTTATATACAAACTGCGTAAGGTTGAATACTTTTGACCAGCAGGAAGCTAACTTTACATTTCCTTTGCCAAGACTATACGACCTCGATAGAAGTAGATACTAACATTTATATTCAGGGTTCAGGATGTAAAAATATTTCAAATAATGTACAACTTTATTCAGCGAAAACGTCTACCTACGAAAAAATCATTGTATTAAACAAGACTTACAAAACACCTTACGATAAGAACCCGCTAGACACGCTAGAGAGCTACCTTATAACTCTATCTCGACAAATAGATGATAACGTGCTAAAGGAGATGAGAGCCTAGATGATACGCAAAACTTGTTAGGCAAAATTGCTTCTCACCATAGAATACAGACTTGGAAAGAAAAGGCCTACGAATGGTTACAGTATATAGGATGTATTAACATAAGTTAAGTCGTTATATTTTCCCTGCTCAAATGCTGAGTCTTCAAAAAAATCAAACACTGCCTTCCTAAGAAGCTATGGTACATTTGCGCCAAATCTCAGGTTCAGGCCAGCCCCATTGTTCATGGGTTAAATTTTAGAGACTAAAATATGTCTAAAAGGGGTGGTGTAAGGAACTGATGAAATTTGGAGAAAACTAGTGTAGAAAAATGTGGAGAGTCAGGTTTAGTCTGCCGCATTCTTCTGAACTCCCTCTACTATATATTGTATGGGCATTCTACGCGTCGTATGACAGAAGAGACATTCGAAAGTTCATTACTTCCATCCTGTTACACTGCATCATACTGCGTTGTAAACTAATTGACCCATATAATATGTAGTGAATTTACACGAGTTTGCGTGAATGAACGACACTTGCATAAAAAAAACGCCGCTGAAAACAAACACACTGCGTGTAAATTCACAGCCTCGCGTGTGAAAAAACGCAGTACTTGTACAATGACAAGATTGGAGTCCAATGATAGCATCAATCTTGACGCAAAACGTCAAAACACTATATATTTCAGCCGAAAATATTCTCCTAGTAATCTATTGGCTGATATGTCAGGGAATTTTAAGTTTTGCATTTTTGCTTAAAGATTGACACTGCCATGGGACGCATTCCTGAAGAAAAACCTCCATAAAAAGTCGTATTAACGCGTCGTTTGTTTGCCGGACTAAGCGCGAGCAACCCCCGTGAAGTTGGCCCCCCGAATTTCACATTTTGTACATTTTCTTTTTACATGCGTTTGTACGTCGTTTGTACTGTTTGTACATGCAATATTTTCGTTTGTTCCCTCCTGGTTACAAAATTAGGAGTGAAATTTATCTCGGGGGGCTAACTTCACACAGCCCCCCGAAATTGAAATTTTTAAATATTCTTTTTGCATACGTTTGTACGTCGTTTTTACTGTTTGCACTTTTAATATTTTCAATTGTTCCCTCTTGGATGCCCGGCTGGCGAAAAATAAATATTCCGTACCTTCACCCCGAGATTCGAATTTCTCAAATTTTCTTTTTGCATACGTTTCTGCGTCGATGGTACTGTTTGTACTTTTAATATTTTTGTTTGTACCCTCTTAGTTGTCCGGCTAGGAGGAAATCAAAATTTTGTGCCATCCCCCAGAAATTCAAATTTCTCAAATTTTCGTTTTGCATACGTTTGTATATAGTTTTTACGGCTTGTACAGTTCATATTTTCATTTGTACCCTTTTAGTTGCTCGGCTACAGGAAAATCAAAATTTCGCGCCATGCCCTCGAAATGCCTAGCAGTGCAACCAAGAGGGTTCAGACGAAAATATTGAATGCACAAAGAGTACAGCTTGCGTAAAAGCATATGCAAAAGAAAAATTTGAGAAATTTGGATTTCGGTGGATGGCAAGAAATTTGGATTTCCCCGTAGCCGAGCAAAACAAGAACGTACAAACAAAAATAATAAAAGTACAAACAGTACAAACGACGTACAAACTTATGCAAAGAGAAAATTTGAGAAATCTGAATGTCAGTGGGATGCGTAAAGTTAGCCCCCCGAAATCAATCTCGCCCATAATTTCGTTGCCAGGAGGGTAAAAACGAAAATGTTTAATGTACAAACACTAAAAACGACGTACAAACGCATGCAAAAAGAAAATTGTAAAAATGTGAACTTCGGGGGGCCTAATTCATGGGGGCGCGCGGGCATGCCTGCTTGCTGCTCGTCGCTCGGCAGTCTAATGCTGGCGCCTTCGGGTTTCCCGCGATTTGTCGTTCAGGCCCGAAATGATTCTCCATCAGTGGCAATAATATACTGCATATAATTTCGCTTTCTGTCAAGTACTTCCGCATTCCGTCAACTTAAATCACACAGAAAAATAGTAATTGCGATGTCATTGTTAAATTAACCGTCTCATGTAAATGCAATTTTACACATCGACTGCCAAGCTATCGCGGTCACGGCATTGTCACGATGATCATTTCAGTTTAATTATCGGGAAATGTTAATTAGTATTGACATCTCATTAATTTACTCCTTTATTCATAGTCAAGTTCTGAAAGTCTGACAGGTTAAATTACGCTCGAATGTGATTTTCAGCATAACTTTTTTTACAGTGTATAGAAAGAATACATGAATACATTATTAAGCAAATATAATTTGTTTAACTAATTACTTCTCCAAAAGTACTTTGGAAATCGTATTTTCTGAGTTAAACATAATATAAAATGATTTTGAGGTGTAGTAAATTCTCCTAAAAGCTTCCCAGATAACAAAGTGTGCGCACCATAATGGCGTATTGACTCACACGCATGTGGACTGTTCCGCACGCCGCGCCATCAACCGAGCAGACATATGCGCAGTGGACGCATATCGCTCGCACGCGTGAAGGTCGCACGCACGACGGTGACATGCCAGCTCTAAATTGATGCTTTATGTTATGGTATTAATTTAATTTAAAAATAAGTACTCAAAGTTAGAAAAATTCGATTAAACATTAAAAATACATTTCTGCAAATACTTCAAAAAATTTCTAAACAGTAATTCTAAATTTCATGTAATTAAAATTAGAAATTGCAGTTATGAAAAATAAGTAAGTCAAAATTATAATTTTACTTACAGCGTCGTTTAAGAAAAAACTTGTTTGTTCTGGGAAAAGGCAGACTAATCCTTTTTATTATTATCTTCATAAGAGGGAATTAAAAATATTTCAATTTAACAATATATCTAGGATTGGATTAGATGATTATTATGGGATCAATCATGGATTGTCGGCAGGGTGGACACAAGCGTACGTCGCAGACAGTCTGCCATACGCCGTCATGCGTAAAGTACGCCGTGATAGCGATAGGAGAAGCATTATGCACGCACTCTACCTACTCATTACAGCATTACGGCAGGTGAAGACAGCATGCGTGCGTTATAGCTCGCACAGCGTGCATCGCATGCATGCGCTCACTGTGCGTCGCACGATTGTTACCAGGGTTAATGTTATTGTTTATATAATTAATTACACAGGCCGACAAGATTTTGAAGTAGAAACCAGAATATACTTTTCTGAAGTTTCTTGGTATGCTGAATCCGCAACTGAGGTTCAAATTTCTTAATTGGCTCTGGTTTCCAAGATATTCAAACCTAAAAGTGCAAAAGCAGCGATTTTTGTGTATATTTGAGGTTCTGTAGCATCGAATTTTCGCCTCTAATAAAAAACTATAAACACCACTTTCAAGTATAAGTCTTGCCCTTTCAAATGCCCTTGAGTTTGCTAATATATCTTCTTTCGCTGAGATATTACATTTTAAAATGTTCATGTTCGTGAGTTTCCCTCTACAAAAAAACCCATTACGGACATGTCTATGCCAGTAAACTGGATTTGAAAATGATATTAATATATATAATTAAAAATTTTTCATAAGGACAACCGCAAGATTTCGCCGAGAGCGGGTGCTAATCTGAAAAATTGCACCCGCTGCCAGCGAAATCGCGGTAAAATTTCAGCCATAACCACGTCTCACAACCGTGAGATAGGTGGTTACAGTCCGTAAAGGAATCAATACGACGATCCAGCAAAAGCCTCGTGCACCCTAAGAACAAAGAGTGACCCAAGGACAACCGCCTTCTGAATTTTTCCCGCAAGTGTTCTAGTATATTGTTGACACGCAGGGATGCTTTTTAGGCTATTGGCAAATGAAAGCAAGTGAAAGAACGCCGATGATAAGGACGATCAGTTTAACAGAATATTCCGGGTACAATCGTTGCAACTCCCTTATAAGGTCTCGATACCTCTCTTTCTTTTCTTTCTCCTTGG
>NC_046657.1:134983582-134985018 GCF_010883055.1 Belonocnema kinseyi | reverse complement strand
GGGTTTCTGCTGAATATGGTTACAAAAATAAATAGGCAGTCGCGGACAATTGTCCAGGGGTGGTCCCGAAGGAATTAACCCCCAAGCGGAGGTGCAAAAACCGTGCCGAAAGCTGAGTGGCACCTGGGTGAGGTGTTTAGAACGGTGACTTTGGGATACCGGGCGATCTCTCAGAGTAAGCAGCCTTATCCTTGCATGCGGGGCTCTAAAAGGATGGACGAACCCCTTTCCCTAGCTTCTCGTGGGAACAACAATTACAACACCAAACATAGTTGTAGTAAGTGCGGTTCAAAACAACAGAACGCGCAGGGCTCCCGACAATGGGTCGGCCAACAATGCCGACCAATCTAGAGCTGGGGGAGCCAATGAAAATGGATTCAATGCGAAGGATCGGCGGGATCTCGTGACCTTCGGGTGGACGGAGCAACTGAATCACGACTTGCTAGACTGCTACGATGCGAGTGCGGCCCGTGAGCGGGGTTACATGGCACGGCTGCATGCTCTGTGGTGCGAGAAACACCCGGAGCTATCGCACTTTTCGCAGCAACGTCTGCGAAACCATGCTGAACTACTTCGTAAAAGGGGCTATGTAAGCGGAACGCCTACTCTACCACAGCTAGAACAAGCCGGCAAAAAAGAAAGAGAGGCGACACTAAAACCAACTGCGGGCAGGCATCCAATAGATGAAGAGCGATGCTTTACGACCCGGAGAAACATCCACACCAAGGTTTCTCTCAAGCCCAAAGATCTGGCTGAAATGGATGACGAGCTTCGTGGACATTTTTCCGGTGAATCCGACCTCTGGGCTATTAATTATTGTGTGTATAATGCAGCGAGAGCTTTGGCCGATGCGAACCGTAAAACAAAACCAACGGCTGATCATAAGACCAAAAGACGAATGCATCAACTTGCCATAAAGATAGGCTGGGCAAGATAGTACGCGTCCCGCATTCAATGTGTGATTGACTACATCACATCTGGTAGGAAATTTTACCGCCAAGGTTCGAAAGTTCGCGCGCGAACTCCGGAGCCGTTATCACACACTTAACAAGTCAAAGCTGCTGACCATCAGGCAGCATATTGTTGAGAGAATACGGATACTATCTGACGCTAAGAGAAGTCTAGAGCGGAGGGAGAAATGGGTCAGAGAAAATCAACAGTTTCTCTCTGACCCATCTCGACTCTTCCAAGAACCTCCAGTTACTATCGAACACCCACCCAAACCAGAGGAGGTCGAAGTATTTTGGAGAGAAGTCTACGAAGTTCAGCATAGACTGGACGACGACTCAGAAAATATAAATAGCTTCAAGGAGTTATGTGTTCTCTCATAACAACTGATAAAGAATGCCCACACATCACTACCGAGGAGGTGAAAAAAGTATTAAGAGGGATGAAGAACTATTCCGCACCGGGACCAGATTGTATCAAAACCTTCT
>NC_046657.1:134982247-134983482 GCF_010883055.1 Belonocnema kinseyi | reverse complement strand
GATGTGTCTGCAAAGATGCAGCATTCTATCAGCGTGACCTATCGATGGCCTGGATTGATTATCGGAAAGCTTTCGATTCTACATCCCATAGACTTATCATGTGTCCTTCGGAAATCTTAAAGGTTCATCCGCAAATAGTTGGGTGCATGGAGAGATTGATGCCGCTTTGGAAAACCAGATTTACCATCTCATCTGGCAAAAATCGTGTGACAACTAACAAGGTCACGTTTCAGAGAGGTGTTTCTCAGGGCGACACCATGAGCCCACTCCTCTTTTGTCTTACATTATTGCCACTATGTTTAGCACTGCGCCATTCCGACAATCCGTCGAACGATATACTAAGGAAATTGGAATGGAATTTGGGTTAGACAAATGCGGCAAGGTTTATTTGAAGCGAGGAAAACTTAATGGCATCCCTGAAGATCCTGAGCTCGTTGATAGAAGCGCCATACGACACCTTTGCGCTGGAGAGATTTATACATACCTGGGCGTGCCACAGAGCCGCATTCAGGATGTGACAACTATAAAGGATACTCTCCGAAGCAGATACAAACGTCTCATCCGATAGATTTGGTCTTCCGAACGGTCGGCGAGGAACAAAGTATCTGCAACGAACATGCTTGCCGTCCCGGTACTACTCTATTCATTTGGAGTAGTTCCATGGACGAAGAACGAGCTCAAATCTCTTGATATCGGGACAAGAAAGGTTATGCACATGAACAAAAGCATGCATCTTAAGTCTTCCGTTCCGCGACTATACATCTCACGCCGTCAATGGGGTCGCGGAATATTGAGTCTTTAATGTCTTCACAACAGGATTATTCTGGGTACAGCACATAGAGTTGCAAATGGAAGAGACTCTCTTCTTAAAATGGTCAGGAATCACGAGGAAGTGGGCAAAGGAGTATTTCTGTGCAAAGCAGCGGAGGAGGCTGCTGAAACACTCGGACTTGACTTCAGTATTAGGGGTGAGCAAAATGCATCAAATCTAATCTACCTCGAGTACTCACTCCTGAAAGCCAGGATTAAGAAAGCACAAGAGAAAAACTTTCGTGAGCAGCTCCTCGATGAGAGCATGCGCGGAATCTTCCACAGAAATGTGAAGGATCAGTCAATATCTTGTGAGCTAACGTTTGCTTTCCTTAAATCGCCCGAATTGAAGTCTGGTACAGAGGGTTTCATTTTTGCATGCTAAGACGGTGTCATTTCCACCTTAACATACCGTCGCCACATTT
>NC_046657.1:134979268-134982147 GCF_010883055.1 Belonocnema kinseyi | reverse complement strand
ATATATTAATTATATATTATACATTCTATATTATAGCCTTGAAGTTTAGAGTTTGGAATCACAAGATATAAATACTTGGCGTAAAACATCATAATATATAGACTTGTCGATGAAGGATTCTTAGCTCTAAATTTTGGGTTTTACGGTTTGTTAGCTTACGGTTTTTGGGGTCTGTTTAGGGTTTGTGGGTTAAACCCATAAAACATGAAAATTTAAAAATGGGATATCTCAGCGGAAAAAAAGATAATTTAGCAAACTCAATGACATTCGAAAGATGTCATTCAGACTCAAATTCATTGATGTCATTGACATTCAAATTCGGTTTCAGCATACCAAAAATCGTCGGAAAACTATATTCTGGTTTTTAGTTCAGAGGGTTGACCTGATTTTGTCGGTTTGTGTTATTGTTTTTTTCTTTAAATTTTCATCAAATTGAGTATTGATGATCTACATCAACAAAAACTAGCATAGGATACAAATTTAGAAAAAGTGGGCATCTCTGGGACAATTTCTAGACATTTTTAAAATAAACAATGAATAATTGTTTGAACAATTTACATTTGTTTGAACAATTGACAATTGTTAAAAAAGCCATGGAAAAGATTCAAATTGTGCATTAGTAATTATTTGTATGAAAAAGACGATAGAATGTTTTTTTGTGTCATATTTGGGACGCCGCAAGGAGGGTAGGTTGGGTTAGGAACAAAAGTTATGAGTATGGTTTTATTTCGCAGACATTCGTATTGAAGCCCTTATAAGTTTGACACGTTTCGATAAAACCCTGGAACATGAGTTCAATTTTTCGAAAATTCCAAATTCCCTCATATTAATTAAATGAGATTTTGAAGTTCCCGGTTAACGAAGTACTTCACCTATTGCTCAGTTAATGGTCTGCGGCGATGAACTCCACGTATGCAAAAATGTCCTGGCAGTTTGGTTACAGGTCTGGCCCAGGTCTGGATAATTAGCTAGCCAAGAACAAAAAAAATCGTAATTTCGATTAGCAAATTTTTCTTTGGACACATTTCTCAAAAGTTACAGGCCCGCAAGTATTTTAGCTTCTTGTTGACACGCAGGAATGCTTTTCAGACTATTAACCAATGACTATGTCAAGCCTATGTCATGGACTATGTCAAGCCTAATGTATGCAACAGAAACAATTTTCGAGAATATAAAGTTCCAGTATATGCGGTACTTCTCATTCTCGACAATTGACCCTACTTCTCTAGGAATATTTAGAGGAGCGATAAAAAGGTAATGCCGTAAAAGTGACAAAGATTTTAATAAAGTACTCTTAGTTCTGCACTGTGCCTTTGAATGTCGGTCGTTCCCACATGAATTGTACAACTAGGTAACATGTGTGCTAGATGCTCGGGATGTGCATGGCACGCCCAGCAGCTATCATCGGGAATGTCATGGCTCAAAATGTGGCGAAGTTATGTTAAGATTGAAATAACACCGTCTTGACACGCAGAAATAAAACCCTCCGTGCCCGAATTCAATCCCGGTGATTCAATGAAAGCAAAAGTTAGCTCACGCAACATTGACTGATCCTCCATATTTCTGTGGAAGGTGCCGAGCATCCTCTTATCGAGGAGCTGTTTACGGAAGTTTTCCCCTGTGTTTTCTCAATTCCGGCTTTCAGGCTTGAGTACTCGAGATAGATAAGATTTAATGCATTTTGCTTTGTAAAGAAACACTCCTTTCTCCACTTCATCGTGCTCCCTGATCATTCTAAGAAGAGGGTCTTTTTCACTATCAAATGAATAGAGTACTACCAGGACGGAAAGCATGTTCGTTGCAGATACTTTTTTCTTTCCTCGATAGTTCGAAGACCAAATTTTCCGGATGAGACGTTTGCATCTGCTTCAGAGAGTATCCTTTATAGGTGTCACACATTGAATGCGGCTCTGTGACACGCCGAGGTATCTATAACTATCTTTAGCGCAAAGGTGATGTATAGCACTTCTATCGACAAGCTCACATTCTTCAGGGATGCCATTAAGTTTTCCTTGCTTTAAATAAACCCTGACGCATTTTTATAACCCAAATTCCATTCCTGTTTCCTTAGTGTATCGTTCGACAATCCCTAGAGCAAGATACAGTTGCTCCTTGTTTTTAGCATAGATCTTAAGATCATCCATGTAAAATACATGAATGACCTTGTACTTTCGATTTGCAAATCTGCCGTAAACGTACCCCTGGGAATGGCGAAGTGCTAGAGATAGTGGCAATAATGTGAGTCAAAAGAGAAGTGGGCTCACAATGTCGCCCTGAAAAACACCACTGTGAAATGTGACCTTGTAAGCTGTCATACTATGTTTTCCAGATGAGATATTAAATCTGGATTTTCAAAACGGCAACAATCTCTCTATGCACTTCACGATTTGCGGATGAACCTTTAAGCTTTCCAAAAACAGATGATAAATCTATGGGAGTTCAAATCGAAAGCTTTCCGGTAATCAGTCCAGGCCATCGATAGGTCACGCTGGTAGGAAGCTGCATCTTTGCAGACACATCTAGCGATGAGCAGTTTCTCCCGGGATGAGAATGTAGGGATTTATGTTCTCTGGGTCTTCATCCGCACGCGAACTTTCGAACCCTGGACTGAATGTCGGGCGCGTACTGTCTTGTCCAGCCTATCTTTATGGTGAGTTGATGAATTCTTGTTTTGTCTTATGATCAAACGTTGGTTTTGTTTTACAGATCGCATCGGTCAATGCTCTCTCTGCATTACAAACAAAAATTAATAGGCCAGTAGTCGGATTCTTAGGAAAAATTCCCACGAAGCTCGTTATCCATTTTAGCTAGATCTTTAGGCTTAAGACAAACCTGGGTATTGACGTTTCTCCGAGTCATAAAGTATCGCTCTTTATCGG
>NC_046657.1:134977586-134979168 GCF_010883055.1 Belonocnema kinseyi | reverse complement strand
TATAAAGGGAAGATTTCACAAGGATATGCGATAGATTTCAAAGGTTGAAAAAGAGTTTTAAAATTTTCCAAAGATTTTAAATATTCAATGCCAATAACATTATGTAATGGCTGCTGAGTCACAAGTACTATAAAATAATAATAATAATAATAATATTTTGCGCTTCCAGTAGTCGAATAGTGAATTGTGTTTAAAGCTTATTTTCGGCATAAAAAAGGTATGTTATGAATAGATAGGATATGTTTTACATAAAGTTAAGAAAATATCACATGAAAAAACCTCGAAATAATAACAGACCGGCCTGGAATATTAATTATACTTCCGGTTGATTATTCTTTGCCAAAGAAATGCTTTGTGGTTTGGTATTTTTCTACTCACAGTGTCAGCAGTAATAATGTAAAAAATAATTTCTTATTATCAATTTAACAATAATTACTAGTTAATCATTTTAATATGCAACACATTATTTCTGAATGCAATACATGATTTCGCTTATTTCTTCACAGATCGATCCTTGACGAAATTCACATCAGAAGATGGAATTGGGGCATTTCAGCTGTTGCATTTCAATCATCATTATTGAAAAATCATTATCTCTGGACCTTATCCCAAGACTGGGGATTGATCAGCCTAAAATTAATTCTGAGTCATTTTGATGGTATAGGTGTATCAAAAAGATATCTCGAAGCAATATGACTTGCCCGAATTTCAATCAATACAGTTTTTAAGAAGTTTTTTTGATTTGGTAAAATATTTTCTATGGACGTCATCTCAAAATTTGGTTTGATCAATCACTGAAATAAATTACATACTCGCTGACGACAGAAGTGTATCAGAAATAAATGTAGAAGTGGTATTTTATGCCAGAATTTTTATTCCAATTTTTTCAGAAACTTGTCTATAATTATATATTTTATCAGGTTTAAAACTAAATTCATACATTATTGGTATGTTATAAGAAAATAAAAACCTTTGAGTGTAAATAAAATCTAATCAAAATATTACTTTAGTGTATTTGTTAGAGGTCTCTTTCAAGTTTAAATTATGCTGTTAAAAATGAAGACACTAATTCCGTAAATTTTATTTTAGATGTTATCTTTTCTTTTCGGCGTTATCCTATATTAATGATCAAAATGACTTAAAATTAATTTAAGGGTTTGATCAAATGCCAATTTAAAAATCAGCTCAAGAGATAGAAATTTCAAAAATAGAAAAATTTCTGAAAAAATTGGCATAAAAATTTACTATATAAAGTTCAAACTTATGGAGCACACATATTCTTTGGGATTCCAAAGAGGTCCTCAGGGTATGGGGGAGGGGGCATACTAAGTAGTGAGTCATATGGGGAGTCGTAACTTTCAACCAATCGGCATCAAATTTTTCACTCATATTCTTTGGGCTCTCGGACAGGTCGTAAGAGTATTGTGGGAGAATATGTAGTAGTGGGGGAAGGGAACAGGTTTTAAACACATAAAATCAATTGGCCCAAAACGTATGCTGCTTATAAAAATGCACAGTTTTTATCAATCGGCACCAAATTTTGCACACCTATTCTTTGTACTCCTAGCAGGTCTTAAGGATA
>NC_046657.1:134969218-134977576 GCF_010883055.1 Belonocnema kinseyi | reverse complement strand
TTTCACACTTATTCTTTGGGCTGCCAAACAGGTCGTAAGAGTATTAAGGGACAGATGGAGTAAGGGGGGGGCAGTGTTTGAAATATATAAAATCAAAGGGTCTAAAATATATGATGCTTATGAAAATCTGCAGTTTTCAGCAATCGGAACCAAAGTTTGCACATGCATTCTTTGTTCTGCAAAACAGGTCGTAAGGGAAGGGGGAGTTTGATACAGATGGGGAGGGGGCATTCGGAGTTTCTGAACAATTGCGATAAGATTTTTTACACTTATTTGTTGGGCTACCAAACAGGTCGTAAGAGTATATGGCACAGATGGAATGAGAAGTGGGGGCATTTTTTGAAATATATAAATTCAATTGGTCTAAAACGTATGATGCTTATGAAAATCTGCAGTTTTCAGCAGTCGGAGCCGAATTTCGCACATATATTCATTGGGCTCCAAAACAGAACGCAAGTGATAGGTCACTAAAGTATGGGGGGCATAGAACCGATAAATATAAGGGAAGGGGGCTCTGCCGCAGTTGTTAAATAATCGGAAATTGAAATACATAAAAAGTAATTTTGGGAAGGAGAGGTAAGAGAGAGATATCAGATAGTGGGGTTGGGGGGCTAAATCGTTTTTTATTACAAATTGGCACTAAATTTTTCACAAAATCTTTGAACTCCTGGACATGTTGTAAGAGTGTTCAGAGATGATGGGGTGGGGGCAAAATTTTTCAAATATACTATATAAAATTTAAATTTGTGCCGTTGAGGCTCGATACCGTCCACACCGTTGCATATTGGCCTTAAACTGATGATGCTGATGTAAATCAAAATATTTTGACCAATCGTCACCAAATTTATCACACATATTCTTTGGGCTCCATAGCAGGTCGTAAGAGTTGGGGGTGGGCATGCGATGGGATGGGGCAGGTGGGGAAGAGGGCACAGATGCAGTTTTTGACGAATCAGCATCAGATTTTTCGCACATATTCTTTGGACTCTCGGTCAGGTCGCAAGAATATTGAAGTTGATGGAGTGTAGAGGGAGAGGCTATAGTTTTTGATATATATATAAAATCAAGTGTCCTAAAGTGTTTGATCTTTATAAGAATATGTAGCATGATAGATTTGAAAATTCAGCCATTTATAACTTACTTGTAATTTTATATTATCAAAAAAATGTATGCATTACTATCTCAGAGATATACATATATGAACGGTTGTCAACAACTGTGCTAACCTTCCTGAAGTGAGGTCATGCTGCAATACTCAATATGACGCGAAATATTTTAGTTAGTTTTCGATTATATTATATTAATTTTTAGTTTAAAAATTGTAATATTTCAAGACTGCTGCAACTGCACATGTGCCGAATCATATAGCCTCCGTACAGGTAATCCTACATACCGCGTCGAAGGGGCAGGCAAAGCATCTCGGCACAGAATCGACAGTCGGGAAGTTGCGTGGGTTACGCAACAGTTTTCTCTTGAGGACCCCAGCAGACCGAAGGAACCGAATGAAGCCTCTACAAAGTACCCGTACAGACCCCATTGGGTCCCCGTTCGGTTCCTTTTTAAAAAACTCGAAAAAACAGCAATATCGACTTTTAAATTGTTTAAATTCGAATTCTACGTTAAAATTTCCTATAGAAGGTCACGGAATAATCGCAATAGTTTTTTTTCAACGGTAATAAGTTTTAAAAAAATAAGACGTATAACGCCTATCGACAGCTACACTTCAAACGCATCACCTGTAAGTAGCAGTCAACAGGCGTCATATGTCTTATATCTTTTTTCACTTTTTACCTTTGCAAAAAAAAACTGTTGCGATTATTTCATAAACTTCTATAGGAAATTTTAACGTAGAATCCGAATTTCAACAACGGAAAAGTTGATTTTGCTGTTTTTTCGAGTTTTTTAAACAGGGACCGAATAGAGACCCAGTGGGGTCTTTACGGGTACTTTGTAGAGGCTCCATTCGGTTGCTATGGTCCACCAGGGGACTAGCTACCCTCAAGAAAAAAATTGAAAGATTTCTTGAGTCCTTAGGCCTAAAACCCTAAGTACACAAGACCTCGTTATAGAAACACCTCTGGAGCGGAAGCACGTGTACCGTGTAAATACGGTCCCAAGAGCACCCTTTCTCTAAGCATTCTGCCTGTTTAACATACGCATTGTTTCAGCTGTTCTTCGGGACTTTACTCTAACATTTCTTGGGCATTGTGATTTTCTTTTAAAATTTTTTAAGACGAAAAAGCGTCAATATTTTAAAGTACAAAAATGGTGTTTGGCTTAAAGTGCCTTCTCTAGAAAATATTCTCTTGACTCTGAAATTTCACTTAACTAACTGAAGAGCGGAGCGCAGTATACCAGTCAACCCTGGTTGAGGGAGTTAGTATTTGAAATACAATAACTGAATTTGGAAATCTTAGCTTATTATGGGCAGACGGGAGTATACCTCTCCACAATTGGTAAAGAAAGCGGCTCAATTCCAAAGTAAGTTAGAAAATATTTTCTTGTGTAGAATCTCGACAAGAACCCTTCAGTAAAAGTTTGTCTCTCGAAAAAAGGACTTGTCTTAAAACTCGTAATATCCATATTTCAACTTGTTGTTTATCTTTGCCTTAATCCCTAGTCCTGTCCCATACGACACAGGTAGGCGAGCACCTGCGTTGAGAAAAGCGTATTCCACCCAGGCTACTTTTATTGCGAAGCGTGCGACAAAGAGCAGGACGTCAGCGAGACCCTTAATTATCATCATATTTCCACACCTTTTGAGTCTCTTTCGTAAAGGCTAATGTGTCAAAGATTTAGGTTTTAGGGAAAAGCATTAAAGTCTGTACTCTACAGGAGACAGAAGCCAGATCATCGAACCTTAAAGCCAACAGCTTTATTTTAAATACGTCAGTTTTAAAGAAAGATCCAATAGAAAAAACGTGCAATCTCAACGAGAGAGAGATTAGAAAATAGGTGCGGCCAATAAAGGCATTGATTTTATCCGATACTATGGCGAGTTTATATGAGAAATTATTTGAAGACAAATTATATGGAAAATTACAAAAATGTAAATTTATGTTATAGCGAATCGATCGATCGATATAATTTGATTTTATTATGCGAAATTTAGCGAATACGAATAGCTCAGGGCTTAGGTTTTGAATGTAGTTAGGCTTAGTTAGCCGTTTTTGAATAAACAAAATTATATGAGAAATCAGAAAGCTTATTCTTCCTTCGTGCGAAACCCCATCTTCTATTGAAATAATTGAGAAAGTAATATTCGTTCACACAGATAACAGTGGCTTAAAATAAATATACATAACTGATGTTAAAATCAGTTCTCCCACACAGCCCCCTGGGGATCGAGGCAAGTTCGAAATCTTAAATGGGAACACCTATTTTTTTGTTTATTCGGATTCTTTAGATAAAAATGCGACTGATTTGTCTAAAACATTTATTCGTTTTCCGATAGATGGAGCTGTAATCGACGAAATTCATTTTTTCTTCATTTGACTGTTACTGAGAATGTACGCTTACGATTCTGCAATACTCGAAATTATTCTTCAAATAAACTACTGTTTTTAGCGTAACCCAGGAAAAACGGCGTGAACGTAGCAGTTTTCTGTTCTCTTCGGGGTGCTTGATTAACATGAATCCCCTTACGTCTTACGATTCGGGGCGCTTGATTAATGTGAATCCCCTCGCCTCTCACGATTCAAGGTACTCAGGAAATCATCTTTTAATTAAAGTAAGTGCTCCAAATAATGACCTTCGGCTTCAAAAAATTATCAGATGTATAGGGCCTATTGACTGCTGCACTTCAAACGAATCATCTGCAAAGTTGATTTTGCTGTTTTTTCGAATTTTTGAAAAAGGAACCGAACGTGGTCCCAATTGGGTCTTTACGGGTACCTTGTAGAGGCTCCATTCGATTACTTCGGTCCGCCAGGGTTCAGAGCATATAATTCTAATCTGTAATGAATTTTATTTTTAATTTTAGTTTTATTTGATTTTTATTTTAGTTTCCATAGTTTTGGTGTAAACCGACAAATTAGAAGGTTCGGACCATATAATTCTAATTTGTATGTTCTTAACAATGCCTGTTGTATAATTTACTATTCCGTTTAGTAGCTCTAACGCTTGCAAGGGTGGGAGCTACTGAACTTTTTTCTCCGTGTAACGTGAAGATTATTAGACACTGCAGCTGATACAGCAATTTCATTATTTTCTCCAGTGACTGATGTGGTACGGATCTTTTTCTTAGGTGGAACGCTTCCATCGGTAGTAAATTTTGTAATAGTACGATAAAAGGAAGCACATGAAACAATTCTATTTGGGAAACGCGGAGCGTAGAGATTGACAGCATTATCAAGATTTCTTCCAGCTTCTCCATACACCAGAACCATTTCCATACTCCATTGTAAAGTAGTATTTGGAATAATCTTTATCTAACTAAACTGAGTTTTATCTTAAATGCATTTTTTGAAATTTACTGTATTTAAGGAAAGAAAAAAGTAAACACTTTTGTATTGTTTCGATAGCCTCCGCTGACACCGTCTGTGTTTGGGTTTTCTAACCGAAAATCCCTTTTATGCTCTGTGATTCTACTTTTTAGTCTCCCGACAGTTTCACCGATTTAAAACTTACGGTATTGTTTTGCATTTAAATAAAGAAGCCACCTTTTATAAGCTCTCTTTCAAATCAGAGTCTTTCATATTCTTAAAGGTGTTTCCTGATTTATGATTATTTTAGAAATAAGATGTGATTTTATTTTTTCTAAGCAGTACTGTAAGTCTTTCTGATAAGCCTTGTATATATGGTAGATATACTGATTTGTGAAATGTACTATATTCCTTTACCAACTTTTCTTTTTTATTGTTTTTACCCATGCTATTGTATATTTCTTGGGTACGTCCTTTTATAATATTATTTATTAACGATAACGGGTAATTATTCAATTTTAAATTTTCTTTAATTAAATTTAAATAGTATTTTTATTTACTTAAAATCATTGAATTCAGTCCCCCGCTTCGATCCCCCCAAATTCACTCCAAAGCTATTTTAAACGCATAGTCTTATACACGACGCTGTCCTCAGGTAAACTCATAAATTGAATAGAAGGATCGATATGTACCCTTTTTGATCAATAATTTTTCTTTGTTTACAATAAAATCATCTTTTTATGAGGAAAATAAACAAAATTAAGTAAGTTTATGTATACTTTTTACGATATAGGAGAGGGGTGGCTATCCGGTAAGAAGAGAAGAATAGAGGAATATTAATATTTTCAGATTTAAACGAAGAGGTGAGCATTTTTTTTATTATGCTAATTTTCCATCGGAAAATATATTTTCCAATTTTTCTATTCCTTTTGATCGGTTTAGTAGATACACATCTCATGATTATTTTTAATTCCATACTTACATGCTGTATTTTCGACTTAATTCATTCCCTCTAATATGTCCACAAAATATGTGCACTTACATTTTAATTCCATACTTACATTCTTTATTTTCGATTATTTTAATTCCTTTTAATCTGTCCACAAAATATTTGCACATGCATAGTTTCTATTAGTTTTTCTGGAATATAAGTTTGGAAATTTCATTTTTTTGTCTGCTATAACGGTGGTGTAATTTTAGTTATAATATTTTATATTGTTTTAACAAATTATGGATTTCATATAATAAATAATAATAAATTCATTTAATCATGTTGCGTAAGGTAAACAAAATTAATTTATCTTTGAACAGAATTATAACAATATTCTTTGACAATACCACAAATTATTTCTATTAATGCCAAAACCAAAGTATTCTAAGTACAGTCACAGAGGTGCCTTCCCGACCCCCACGGGACCTCGAAAAGGGGTAGGGGTTTGAACAACATTATTTCTATAGCCAGTCACAGAGGTGTCTTTCCGCTCCTTACGAGAAGCTGGAAATGGATAGGGGGCGATAGTAGGGATTTGACAAGCACTCGGAATCGATAAATCGTGAAAAAAATTCTTTGAAAATAAAATTTGTATCATAATGCGATCTACAACTTTTGTCTGAAAAATTTTGCGTATTGGCTGAGTAGTTTGGCTGTATAGGTAGTATAGGCTGAGCAATTTTCACTTTGTATTTATTTATAACAAATATCAAAGACTTTAAACGTCCTCTTACCAGACGGAAAACATTCTTAAATGATAAATTAGCTAATTTCATGTCATTTTGAATAAACTTGAACGCGTTGAAAGAATTGTGCACTTGCCAACCAGTCTGCACACGAGCATCAATGAATTATAATAAATTGAGCGTCCGGATTGAACAAAGACCTTAGCGCGTGAACTCAGCCAGCCTAGTGTGCTACGGGCCGATTTGATTGGTCATAACAGCAGTTTTTAAATTATTTGTCCAATTAACTCGGCCCGTAGCAATGCGTTGTCCCCTCTCTTGCCTACTAAGCTGTCTGAGTCCAAGCGCTAGGTAGTTGTGCAATCCGGACGCTCAAATAATGTATTCATAACGTAAAAAGCATTATACAATCATTTTCATTTAGACATTGAAATCATTATTCTTAACCGATTTTCATTTTTTTTTAAACTGATCAGCAATATTTGCGCAAGAGCGTCTATGGATTAAATTTTTTCATTTTTATCATTTTATATTTTTTATATTAATAAGCAAAGAGCGAAGAGGGGACTTTTTTTAATTATTTTTTTTATCTTCAAATGAGTAACTTAATTGATCCCATTCTCGATGAAAATATATGTCTATGTACTTAAATAACAAAAATAGTTAGCAAGAAATTGAATCTAATTGTTATAAACAAATTGTATTAAGAAAATTCCAACATCATCGGAATTTGGCTTGCAAAGTATATTTATAAGTTAAAATTGCTTAATTTTATCTACACGATCATAGTTGATCATCACTATTTTTGTCTGGTTTAATTTGTTTATTTTATAAACAAATTATATAAACAAATGCATAGTTTAGGCATTTTTGTCAGAAAGTAATCGTTTTTCTTTTTCAGTACCTTTAAATTATAATTATGAAAATATTCAGTGACAAAGATTAGTCATTCGATATTATTAGTTTATTTGATAAACAAATTTCACAAACAAATGCATAGTTTGGTCGTTTACAGACAGAAAGTAATATCTTTTCTTTCTAATCGTCTTCAAATGACATAAGTGGTAATGTTTGGTGTCGAAAAATTATGCATCAATATTATTTGTTCATCTCATAAACACATTTTATAAACAAATGCTTGGTTTTACCATTTATATATAGAAAGTGATCGCTTTGCTTTCTGATCATATTTAAACAATTATAGTGGTGATGTTGAGTGTTACAGACTTGTTATTCGATATAATTTGTTTACTTTATAATCAAATTATATAAACAAATGCATAGTTTAGGCATTTATTGGTAGAAAAGAATCGGCTTTCTCTCTTAGTACCTTTAATTTATATTAGTGATAATATTGAGTGATAATGATTGCTCCTTCGATATTATTTTTTTATTTCATAAACGAATTTCATAAAAAAATGCATATAGGATAAGGTTGGATAAGCTGTGGATTCATTTAGATAGAAAGACTAAAATCCACGAAGATAGGGTTATCTTATATTTCTGAAAAGATATAAATAGATTCACTTGGATAGGAAAATAGGAATTAAAAAAGTTAGACGAAATCTTAGATTGCCTAACGGATAGAAAAGAATAGAGTTGGATAAGCTGTGGATTTATTAAGGCAGAACGAATGGGATTCAAGAAGATAAGGTTATCTTAAATTTTAGAAAAGATAGAAAAAAATTCGATGAGCAAAAGTGATAGGGATTGAAAAAGAAAGTCAAGGTTTTGGATTGCCTAACGGATATAAAAAGATAGGCGTGTATATGCGGAGACATGTGGATAAGTGTCGGATAGACATGGATAGGAAGATTGTGATTTATAAGAATAGAGGTGATTGTAGATTGGAAGAAAGATAGAAAATAATCGAAGGAATAGACCTGGGATCAAGATGATACAATTGGTGGCTTCCATTTCAATCTTAAAGACATAAAATGATTTAAACGGATAAAGACTCTATCCATTTACTTCCAGTAGGGTATCGCAGCTAGTAGTCAACTTCGAGCTTAATCTACGGGTCTGTTGGTAATACAGATTGTGTGATTACCGACAGAGAAAGTTAGAAGTCCATGGACATAGGAGCAAGGGACTAGGCATGCCATTGCGGAGATGATGCAATGAAGGGGGAGGTCTGCTATCTTTTGATGTCCCGCGACAAACATGGCAGCGCCCTTATCTTTATATTTTCTTGCACAGTTTGTCGGAAAAAGACGCTCGTGCGCATAATTAACTGGCACATCGAGAGATTACGGCT
>NC_046657.1:134953893-134969208 GCF_010883055.1 Belonocnema kinseyi | reverse complement strand
AACACAACTCGCCAAAGTTAGGCCATGTAGAAGGCAATCTTCTGCGGTACAGCCTAAATGCGTCCGTTGACAATCGTTATTTTCATAAATAAATTTTTTTCTTCCACCAACTCTTTGCAAGGCCACAATCGATCCTTTAGTATTTATTAACATTTTCCGAAAAAATGTTCGCGTTATTTAAAGTTTTATTTTTCAATATGGGTGGAAAAATATTGATCTTAGGACTTGATCAGCTGTTATACTCGTTACTTGGCCTTAACTGAAAATGCTGACAATCTTTATAAGAATGATATTCTTTATGGAAAATTACTAAACATTGTCGATTAATAAGTCATTATAAACTTTTTTATCAATAATTAATGAAAGTGTGTGTATTGAACAGTCATGTAGGTGATTGAGAATCATAGCAAATTATTAGAATAAAATATTCTCTATCACTAACAACAAATATTATGAATAAAATAAAAAATTTGAAAAACATATTGAAATATATATTTAATAATTTTAATTAAATTTCCTGATTGATATTAAAGCTTCATTAGAGGATTACGGTTAATGTATTTGCAACATGATTTCATGGAGAATATAATGTTTTCCAAGGAATAAATCCACTTTTTCAATGGTTTGGTCATTTTTGTTACTAAATAATGACAAATGAGAGATTCTGAAACATTTTCTTAAAGAAATATTAGTATTTACGTATCTACCACTTAATTTTAGAGAAAAACTCATTTCTTTTCGTGAGAAAATGTTTACTGTTTTAATTTTTTGATCATATTTGTTGGAGAATAAGAACAACCAAATGTATGAAAAATAATTGACTACTTATCTCGAATTTTGGGACGGCGATACAATTGTTTATAAAACCAGTACTGTTATTGTTAATATAAACTTATTTACTGATGGATATTAGGTTGAATCTTGAACTAAATTATTTTATTTTTTAGCGTAATTGGATTAATTGGATTAATTATGATGCTTTACGACTTTTCTAAAATATTTGCTTAATAAAGAGATGAAAATATATTGTTATTGAAATCAGCAAGTTTGACATTGTGTTTATTTAAGTAATAAATTACACAGAATCAAATTTAAATATGTAGCCTTAAGTTCTTTTAAAGTGTATTACGCAGAATACTTCTAAAAAACACAAAAAATTTATATTGAACTCTTCAAAAATGGAATCAAATGTTTACCGACGTAGAAGGTTAAAAAAAGTAATTATTCAAATAATTTTTTCGGATTTAAAAGATATTGGACCTCGAAGTATTGGATAAGTGCTAATGATTTTTATCAAAGACATCCTAACGCGTTCCGTTAGCTGAATCGGTTAGGACATTAGGCTTTTCGTAAATACTCAAAGCGTGCGTGCGATCTCGGGTTTGTCTCTTAGTACTTGCGGATTTTCAGTGCACTTTCCTTTAGCGTGATAATAAAAAGATTTTAATAATGATAATATGTTTAAAAAATAATTGCAAATATCGTAAATTGATTCCACAAACCGACCTGTCCAAATGACAAGGTGCCATCTCGGTAGGACGAAATAAAAAGGTGCCATATCGGGTGGCGAAACATGGAAGCTTAAGAATCCCAAATAAATAGCATTGGGAACACCAACGCCCTCTGAAATAGCCCATCAAACACGTTCTGTAACGGTTCCAGATCAAAAACGGAACTGTATTCTATAACAGTTGTTGCAAGATGGCGACAGAACTGTTTTAGAATAAAAAGGTGTAACAGTGTTCTAGAACACTGTGATAAAATTGGGACAGAACTGTTCTCGAACTATGTGACAGCACTGTTCTGTACCAGTTGCTATATCAATTTTCTAGAACAAACTGATCACAGACGTTTTATAATATTTCTTTTAAGTTTGTTCTAGAACTGTGCTATAATAGTGTTTATATCGAAGTTCTAGCACCCTGTTACAAGTGTGTTCTAGAACGCATTAAGAACAAAGCTTAATAACTGTTCCAATCACAGACGTTCTATAACATTTGTTGCAAGTTTGTTTTAGCACTGTGCCGGAATAGTGGTACATCGAAGTTCTAGAACCCTGTTACAAGTGTGTTTTAGAACAAATTAGGAACAAAGATTAATAACTGTTCCAGAACAGATGTTACGTTATTTTTCTAGAACTGACCAATCACAGACGTTCTATAACATTTGTTGCAATTTTGTTTTAAAATTGTGCCAGAATAGTGTTACATCGAAGTTCTAGAAACCTGTTATAAGTGTGTTTTAGAACAAATTAGGAACAAAGATATATAACAGTTCCAGAACAGTTATTACGTCATTGTTTTAGAACTGACCAATCACAGACGTTTTTTAAAACATTTGCTCCAAGCTTGTTCTAGAACTGTGCTCTTATAGTGTATATCGAAGTTCTATAATCCTTCTACAAATGTGTTTTAGAACAAATCAAGAACAAAAATTGAGATCTGTTACTGAACAGTTCTAGCACTAAATTTATAGCGTTCATGTTCTAGCACTAATAACGAATCCTAGACGATCCTTATTATTCTCTATATTATTATGGGGGAGGAGAAAAAACATTTCAGTGTTGAAATGTTGTCACAGGCTTATACTGCCCAACATGTCGAAGCCATTTTTAGTTAGAGTTGGATTTTTATTTGATCATTTTGCACGGGGCTATCCCGGTATATATCATCATTCACGGACGCATTTTTATAATGCAATCAAGTGATCTCATGAGAGCAGTCTGCCCAGACATATTGGACAAAGCCTGGTTTTTACCTCATCATTGACGGACTAGGTTGCAGTAAAGTATACGATGGGGGGGGATCTACAGCTTAAGGTGGGTTCCGAACCACCAGAACCTCGGTAAAGGTACATTGAAAAATTTCTAGAGGTGCCGGCTCAGGGATCGAACTCTGGACCTCTGAGGTGAAGTCCGAGTGTCTAACCAACTGAGCCACTGAGACTCTCAAAAAACATTTATGTGTTGAAATGTTGTCACAGGCTTATACTGCCCAACATGCCGAAGGCATTTTTGGTTAGAGTTGGATTTTTTATTTGATCATTTTTGCACGGGGCTGTCCCGGTATATATCATCAGTCACGGACGCATTTTTATAATGAAATCAAGTGATCTGATGAGAGCAGTCTGCCCAGACATATTGGACAAAGCCTGGTTTTTACCCCATCATTGACGGACTGGGTTGCAGTCAAGTACACGATGGGGGGACCTACAGCTTAACGTGTGTTCCGAACCACCAGAACCTCGGTAAAGGTACATTGAAAAATTTTCAGAGGTACCGACTCGGGAGATCTAACCCCGGACCTCTGAGGTGAAGTCCGAGTGTCTAATCAACTGTCTGACCAACCTATTATTATTATTAACTTTATCATCTATATTGTGACGTCCGAGTATTACTTCGACGTTCTGCATGGAGAAAGTTTTAGTTATAAAATTTAATAGTATAATATTTCTTGTTACAATACGACAATAGCAAGCCAGGATATAGAGTCACTATTGCAAGAATTACTATTGTGAATATTAAACTCTGAAGTCACTATGTTTATTAAAATATAAAATAAATGATCAAATAATTGCACTTATACCAAAAGAAACTAACTATAATCCCTAGAACAGACTGTGAAGTTTACAAAACACAATAGTAAAGACATTCTGTCTATGTTCATTCTACGAATTTCTAATTTTTTCCATAGAAAATAGGAAAAACTTCCATGGTCGAAAGAGCAAAATAAAAATAAATTCGCGTTCATTTCAAGCACTATACAATTTATACATTAAACATACAATTAGAGATTTATATTTTTTTCTAAGTTGAAAGAGAAAAAACCTTGTTAGAAGAAATCAGCCTTGGCGGGAATTGAACACGGGCCTCCAGGGCAGCAGAACGGAGATATTTTCCTGTGATAACAAAAATTATAAGGTGAAGGAATTTTATCATCCTCGTGAACTTCGCAGGACGTCCCCTCAGCGCCGCCACCTACGCAAACTCACTAAAAATTATTATAATGCGATAAACGATAAGTGGAGATTTTTTTGCTCTGTGATGACATATATTACGTTTCCCAAAAAACTACACCTAAGTCTTATACAACTACCCTCTGTGATCAAAAACGTTTTCAAAGTGGGAAAACTACCTTCAACAAAACATGATTTAGGGCTTTAAATTAATCACATGACTCTTGAAAATTTCAGCCTCTTTACAATTTCCCCAAAACTACCCTTCCACGTAAACGCATACAGCGGAACATATATATGTATGAAAAAAGAATAAAAAATAATAAAACTTAGAAAACACTGTTAGTCGATATTTTTTTCTTCTTTTTCCTCTCTGATAATATATAATGCATTTCCAAAAAACTACCCCTAAGTCATACATACATACCCCTCGTGAACAAAAACGTTTTACGAGTTGAAAAACCACCTTGAACAATATAAAAATGATTTAGGGCTCAAAATTAATAAGATAAAACTGGCAAATTTCTCTCTCATTATAATTTTCCCCTAAACTCCCCTTCCACGTGAACCTATGCAGCGGAACATATATATGTATGAAAAAAGCATAAAAAATAATAAAACTTAGAAAACACTGTTAGTCGATATTTTGTTGCTCTTTTTTTGCTCTTCGATGTTATATAATACGTGACCCAAAAACTACCCCTAAGTCATACATACCCTCCCCTCGTCATCAAAAACTTTTTAAAAGTTGGAAAACCAACGTGAACAATGCAACAATGATTTAGAACTCCAAATTGATTACATGGCACTTCAAAAATTTTCCCGTCTTCATAATTTTCTCGAAAAACTACCCTTCCACGTGAACGTATGGAGCGGAACATATACTAGGCAGTCTGATAAGTCCCTGAAAAATGAAACACGGAGAAGTTTTTTTGACCAAAGTCGATTTTATTTTTCAACATACTCTCCTTTTAGGTCGATACAGCGAGTCCAACAATTTTCTAACTTTTTGATATCGTCCGAAAAGTACTCGATCGGAAGGTCTCCAAAATACGCCTCAGTTTCAGCTATGAGCTCCTCATTTGAGTAAAAACGCTTACCGGTGAGCCATCTCTTCAGGTTAGGGAACAAGTAATAGTCGCAGGGGGCCAGGTCTGGTGAATACGGTGGCTGAGGAACCAATTCGAAGCCGATTTCATGCAATTTTGCTTGTGCAACTAAGCATGAATAAACATGCGCATTGTCGTGATGATAAAGCGGTTTTTTCTTCTTCAAATGCGGTCGTTTTCGGCGATTTAGATTTTCAATCGGTCCAATAATGATGAATAGTATGCTCCGGTTATGGTTTTACCTTTTTCAAGATAGTCCACGAATATTATGCCATGTGCATTCCAAAATACGGAGGCCATAACCTTTCCGACCCATTGTTGCGTTTTTGGACGCTTCGGAGCACTTTGGCCCGGTGGAACCCACTGTTTTGCCTGTGCGTTGACTCAGGAGTGTAGTTGTGGATTCAAGTTTCATCCATGGTTATAAATCGGCGCAAAAACTCGGTCGGCTTACGCGAAAATAATGCCAAATTCTGCTGGGAAGTTGTTACACGAATTCGTTTTTGGTCCACTGTGAGCAAACGCGGCACCCATCGCGCGCAGAGCTTCTTCATGCCCAAAACTGAATACACGATATTGCCCACACGTTCCAATGATATGCCTACAGCATTAGCTACCTCTCTCAATTTCACTTTGGGATCATTCAACATCATATTATGGATTTTTTCGACATTTACTGGTGTAGTGACCTTTTTTGGGCGCCCAGATCGTTCAGCATCAACTGTGCTCGTACGGCCACAACGAAACTCGGTGAACCACTTATGAATCGTTCCAATCGACGGTGCAGAGTCCGGGTAATACTTATCCAGCTTGGCCTTGGTCTCGGATATCGTTTTCTTGCGAAGATAGTAGTGTTTGATCAAAACTCGAAACTTAGATTTTTCCATATTAAAAAAACTCGGAGGCTAGTCGCTTCTTAGTGCTGTAATTTGTAAATGCGTAAACATAAATGGCTGAAGTTTTGACAGGCGTCATTTGAAGGATCAAGCTCGACGAAAATGGTTCACATTAGTGAATACTAATGTCATCTCCTAGAATTTTCAGGTACTTATCAGACTGCCTAGTATATGTATAAAAAAAAGCATAAAAAATAATAAAACTTAGAAAACACTGTTAGTCGATATTCTTTGCTCTTTTTTTTCTCTTCGATAATATATAATACTTCACCCAAAAACTACCCCCAATTCATATGTACCCTCCCCTCGTAATCAAAAACGTTTAAAAAGTTGGAAAACCGCCTTGAAGAATAAAAACATTTTTTACAATTTCAAATTAATTACATGGCACTTGAAAATTTACCCCTCCTTATAATTTTCACGAAAAACTACTCTTCCACTTAAACGTATGCAGCGGAAGATGTTCTATTACATACGTTCACATGGAAGGGTAGTTTTGCGGAAATTATAATGAGAGGGACATTTTCAAGTGGCATGTAATTAATTTGGAGTTCTAAATCATTTTTACATTGTTCAAGGTGGTTTTACGACATTTAAAACGTTTTGATCACGAGAGGTGAGTATGTTGGACTTAGGGGTCGTTTTTGGGGAACGTATTATATATTATCGGAGAGCAAAGAAAGAGAAAAAGAATACCAACTAACAGTTTCTTCGCCGCGTGTAATGACGTCATTTTACTGAATCGCTAAGCACTACATTCAATTGTTTTTCCTTTCATTGCACCTTCCCATTGAAAATGGTAATTCTTCTTACCTGTTTTGCAAGTGATGTTATTTTAACTGCTAGTTATTGCAACTACGGTTTTATCATGTAATTTGTGAATATCACTTTTTTCAGCTTCAATCTGCTATCAAAAAAATTAATTTTTCTAACTATAAATGGCAATTATTAGGTTTGTATTATATTTAGAAATGAAATGGAAAATGTATTTCTTTGTATGGCTGCGGCAATAATAATATTTTCCCGGCTATATCCTAGATTGCCATCGAACTTTTGTAAATATCAATATTATAATAGCAAATTTTACGACCAAGGGTTTCTCCGTGTGTGGAAAACTATTACATAAAATTCCTAAAATTAAATAATTAAATAACTAGTTTCATAAATAATAAGAGGAAGAAAGAATTAATACGTCTTTTAATAATGAAATTGTATTCATATAAACTAAAATATATTTTTTTATCGAAGATCAGAGAATAACATATTGAAACACATTAATAGGACGTGCACTGAGTTTTAAGCAACTAACTATTAAACTTTTACATTAAAATATGTTAGAGATATTTAAAGATAACTTTACGATACGGACATATCAGCCCCCTGCATGGAAGTTATTTCACTAGTACGATCCGGTGAAGCGTGGAGACCAGATGGCACTGGGAGTCTTTCCACTCTAGCAAAAATGCCTAATAGAATCCATATAGAAACCTAATAGGTGTTAATAATTCTATTAGGTCCTACTACCTTTGAAAGCGGCATTTGTACACCCATTCTATATAGCTTTCTTTTCGGTTTCTAGAAAATTTTGAACTGGATATGATAAGGATCTGATGTGTTGTGTATTAGGTACTCGCAATGCACTACTTCTTGGATCCTAAGTGAAACCTAATCGCTTTTCTATTTGGTCCCTCGCACACTGAGAAAAAAAAACTTCCGAATCAATTTTGATTCAAAAAAAATATTTGTAAATTGCCATAATCTATTATCAGAAACTTTTGATTCAAAGAAGGAAAATATCAATCCAAATGTAAAATACATTTTCTTTGAAAAAGTAAAATCTAAAGATTTCACACCTTTCTGAAGCCTCTGACAAACTCTCCTACGTTTTCTCGTATTTTTATTGACTTTTTTCTTTTTAAATTTAAGTATAATTAAGCCTAAGGGATCTTAATTGGTTTTTCTATTCGGTTTCTAACTGGTTTTTATCTGGTTCGTATTGACTTGCAAACTGCCTTCGATTAGAATTGGATGTGCTTTTTATTCGGCACTCGCATTTCATTACATATCGGCTCCTAAGTGGCATCTAAACGGATTTCTATTCGGTTTCTAATCGCCATCTATATGAAGCGGAGGAACTTTTAATGTGGATCTCACTAGTCTCTAATATGTGTTTATTTGGTATTTGTAATGCATTCACTAGTGGCTCATAAGTGAATCGTAAATGGTTTTTCTATTCGGTTTCTATCTGGCTTTTATCTGGTTCGTAGTGACTTGCAAAGTGGCTTCGGTTAGCATCAGATGTGCTGTTGATTCGGTACTCGCAATTCATTACATAACGGCTCCTAAGTGGAATCTAAATGGATTTTCTATTCGGTTTCTAATTGCCATCTATTTGGTGCGCAGGAATTTTTAATGTGGGTCTGATTAGGATCTAATGTGTTTGTATTTGGATTAGTAATGCCTTAACTACTGGGTCCTTAGTGACAACTAAGTGGATGTCTATTAAGTTTCTGACTGGTATTTATCTGGTCCGCAGTAACTTGTGAAGTGGCTTCGATTAGGATCTGATGTGTTGTGTACTCGGTACTCGCAACGCATTACTTATCGGGTCCAAATTGGCATCGAAACGGATTTTGTTTTCGGTTTCTATTTGCCATATATTTAAATCGTAAGAACTTCTGATGTGGATCTGACTAGGCTCTAATGTGTGTTTATGTGGAATTTGTAATGCATTAACTATTGGCTCCTGAGTGGCACCTAAGTGGATGTCTAGTTGTTTTCTGACTGGTATTTATCTGGTCCGGAGTGACTTGTGAAGTGGCTTTGATTAGGATTTGGCATAAGAAATCCTGAAAGTACCTCTTAGAACAGCAATTTTAAACTTGTTTTATTCGTTAGAAAGCAATACCTAATAAATGTCTCGTAGAGCCACTTTGAAAACATTATTTTGAGTTTCAATGTCCGTTTAATTTTAATCCGAGTTCCCATTCAAATTCCTAAGAGAACCTATTAGAGAAGCAATTTTTTACTTGTACAGTTCGCGAGAAAGGAGAACCTAAAAGGTGCTTCACAGATCAACTTTATAAACCATTATTTTGAGTTTTAATATCCGAATAATTTAATCTCGATTTACCATTACAAATCCAAATAAAACCTCTTAGAACAGCAATTTTAAACTTTTGGCATTCGTAAGAAAGCAGAACCTATTAGATTCCTTTTAGGGCCACTTTCAATGCAGATCTTCGAATTAAATTTTTTTTTTTTAATTTTTATTTGATAAATAGAATTCCATTTGACTATTAAAAACCTCATAGAGCCACATAGACAAGCATCTTTTACTTTGTAATATTCCCAGTCGTGTTTCAAAAGCACATCAGTGTCTAATAGAGCCTATTAGGAAAATAAATTCAAGTTAATTTTGGTCCTAGTAGCCGTATAATTGCCGAATATAAGCCATTAGAAACCATATTCAAATAAAAAGTCTCTTAAGAACCACGTAAGACCACATAGAAAGCTATCTGCATCCTATATGGTTTTAAACAGTTTCTATTGATAACCTATTAGGCATTTTTACTAGGGCAGCCTATATTTATGTGGCAAGCATAGGAAAGATTAGTGAAAAATTAATTTGAATAATATTTTTCGCAATGGCATTCGGTTTTATGTATGACAAATTAAAGTGTAATCATTTTTTAAGTTTTACTACTTTAAAAGCTTGCACTAAAATAACAAAAATGGGTTATGAACGGAGTTCAAATCGTTTTTTTTTTCAATAAATTATTGTTCTCTTTTAATGCTTAAAGCACAGATATATTTTAAAAAATTATTTAATTAAATATGCAAGTATTCAAGACTGCAGCTTAAAATTCTTTAAATTAAAATTTTAAACTTAAAATAGAAAATGTTAACAGTAGAATTTTTTCGGATTACGCATTATAAACTGAATGATGCCATAATTGAAAAGGATTAAAATTCAATTGGTGACTTAAAAAGCTGTTGAAATCCAACTTGGAGAGAACTTTTTTTTCTCTAAAAATTTGTAAAATTCCCGGTCAAAAAATAAATTCACTGTCATTTCCCTGTTTTTCATATATCCCGGGCCAGCGGCTAACCTGAATAATAAATATGGAACAATTCATCTTAAACTCAAACGATATCTTCATTAAAATATATCTGGCGTAGAAATAAAAAAAAATTATATAAAAGCTGTATTTTACAAAACTTTTCCATAGAAATATGAAAAACCAATTTTTACAAATTCTTTCGTGTTAATATAAAAAATTTAATAAAAACTGTATGTATTTTTATGAGAAATATGGAACATGTTATCTTAAAGTGAAACGATATCTTTATTTTTTTATTCTTTCATAAAAAGATAAAACAATAAATAAATAAAAAACTATACCTTCTTAATTTACTTATTTAAATTTAAGTTTTTTAAGTTAATTAATCCTTCAATTAATTGATTAATTCATTTATTCAAAAAAATCATCTGTTATTGTATTAGAGCTACTGTTGCTAATGAATTACTCATTTCTACCAAAATCTGACATTGTTAATTCTAATTATTTTTTATAAAATAAATTTGTTGTTTCACCATGCTTTTTTCAAACTTATTATTTACAAAACTACTTGATATAAATTTGATAGGCGTACTCGGAATTCAATAATAAAATTCAGTATAATTATAAGTTTAATTTTGTTTCTTGAGTTGAAAAATACTTAAAATTTAGTTGCTCCAAGTTACAATTGAAACCTAGCACAAGTTCCCGCAGCTAGAAAATAATATTTTACGATTTTTTTCACTTACTATTACTCTCATATTTAACAAGACACGGAGCTTTAATTATGTTATACATAAAACCGATTGTCATTACGAATATTATAAATTAAATTAATTTCGAACTAATCTTGCCTATTCGTGCCATGTAAAAACAGGCTGGAAAGAGTCCAAGCGCCATCTGAGCCGCACGCTTCACTTAGCCCACTGCAGTGTCTCCACAACGTGGGATTTTTAGGCCCCCACCACTCTCCCTTCTGGGAGCGACACATTCAAACGTAGCGTGTCAGTGAGTCGGCTCTATTAAATGCTGCGAATCCCAGCCTCGTGTAAAGACGAAAATGCACGAGCAGGAACCCGAGCTCTCCCGACCTCACAAATGACGATCTAGCTGCTCCTCAGATTTATTCAGGTTTCGAAATCCCGAGTTACTTTAGAAGCATTAGGTTTATTGCGAAGAGACAAATATAATTGACTTTATGTAAATAGATCTAAGAGACAAGACTTCTGGGTCTAAACTTTTTCAAATTTAGTGCTGCATGCCTTAGTCATATTTTTAGTAAACAATGGATTTTTAACAAATGAAAAACAAATTTTCGACAAAATAGTTAAATTTTCAATCTAAGAAATTACATTCAAAAATACATTTTTTAACTTAAACATTGTAGTTTATAGTGAAGTTTGCAGTTTAAAAAATTAATTTCTAAAGCCAAATAAATGCAAATTTTCAACAAAAGAAATTAATTTTTATCTAAAACAAACAAATTTTTAAAGAAAAATAATTCGCCAACAAAGAAGATAAATTTATAACTGAAAAGAAAATTTCTCAAGAAAAATAAAAACTTTCTACTGAACACACAAATTAAAAATGTTCAAAATCAATTTTAAAACAACTAAAATTGTTTTTAACAAAATAGATCAATTTTTAACGAAAAACGGTTACATTATCAGTTTAGAAAATCAATTTACAACTAACAATTTTTCAGCAAAATAGTAAAATTTCCAAAAAAACTAGATCAACTTTTAACCATTTTATAACAAAATAAACGAAGTTTCACCGAAAAATCCGTTTTCATCCAAAGAAATGAATTCTTGATTATAATAGATTAACTTTTAAAAAAGAAGAATAATAGTTATTACCTAATAGTTACTTTAAAATAGTTAAATTTTGGATGGAAGAAATGAATTTTCAACTGAAAAATGTTTTAATAAAAAAAAACACACAATCGAATTTACAACAGAATAGTTAAATTTTTAAACATAAAGTTGGATTTTCATTTAAAAATTATTTTTCAACTAAAAATGGAATGGATTTAATTCTGAGAGAAAATTAAAAAAAGATCACAATTTTTTCAACTTATTTCGTAATTTTGCCATATTATATAATTTTAGAAAAAATAAGGAATTTAATTCTTATTAAGCCTTCTTGGGAAATTTTGTTGCACCATTTTTTGTTATGTTTATGTTGGTTTGTAAAATTAGCTTTCAAATTTTAGTAAGTTCACGAGATATACAGAAATTTTAAAACGATTAAAACATAATTAAAACTTGCAAAAAAATCAGGAAAAATTTGAATAATTCTTGAAGATTAGAAGATCTGAGAGTATTAGAAAAAAATAATTATTTTTTAAATAATTGTAAATAATTGCTTTAAAATTAATTCTAACAGAAAATTGGAAAAAGATTGCAAAACATTTTTTATTATTTCCTAAAATTTTTAAAAAGTACGTAAAATATTTTGAAGCAAAATGTTGTAATTTTTCCATATTACTTAACTTTAGAAAAATTAAGGAATATAATTCTTTCTAATTTTAGTAATTTTAAGAGATATTCAAAAATTTTGAAACGATTCGAAAATAATTAAAACTTGTATAGATTTTTAAAGGAATAATTAACATCATTTTTTATTTCAAAAAATTAATTTGAAAAGATTATTTTTAAACATTTCAAAGCATTGAAAAAGATTTCAAATATTCTCAAAACATCTAAAAAATTAAAGGCAAATATTTAGAAGAATGGAAGAGATTCAAATCTAATTTTTAACTTAAATTTTTTAGAAATTTATATTTTCACAGATTTAAAAAAAAAACTTTTGAGGCCTTAAGAGGGCTCTGTACATGGGCTTTTTGAGACATGTCGCCTAGGTGTGATTTCTCCGAAAGTATTGTGAAAAATATGACTTATGTGGTATGTCTGCGGTCGGAAAATAATAAGCTATGGATATGTGTTCTCAAAAGTAAAATAATATTTATTATATTAAAAATATGATTGGTCAAAGTTACCCTACTTTTGAAGGCCAATTTCTCGGCTTAATGATTATGTCGAAAATTGTATTTCGCAGAAACTTAGATAAAGTGTTTCTGAAAAGATTAGCATGTATGAAAGAATTATTGCTCTTAAATAAATGCTAAAAAACATGCATAAACGAAAAGCATTTTTTGGTTAAATTTAATGCTAGTAACTACCGATCCTAGCGGCCAAATGCTAGAGAGAGCGTTAGGCACGCCCACACTGTTGCCCTCAATGCAATGCATACCCTTTACCTCACCCCGGAAAGTTGCAGGGCCCGTAAGGTCATACCTACGCAAACTGGAATTCACATCTGGCACCATTCTCAAGAAAACCTTCGTGGCTTCATTTCTGAATTTTTTCTTTGGCACCAATGAAATTAATGAAATTTTAAAGTTTCCAAAAACTATGCTAAAAATACTACTCTGACGCTCAATGGATTTGGGTGTTTCTTGAAATTCTGATTCGAATGATATATACTTTTACGAGTCACTTTTCGCATGAAAAAATGAATTTAATAATTTTTTCAAATTAAGGTAACTTTGAACAAGCCTATTTTTGATATGATAATGATTATTTCACTTTTGATAGCACATAAAAGTAGTTTGTTATTTCCCGAATCCAGGCATACCACATAACTCATATTTTTCACAATACTTTCGGAGAAATTACGTCTAAACGACATGTCTCGAAGAGTATAACAATTCGATCTACGCATAACACATCATTTATAATTGTGAACAATGCTTTCAAATAAAATAGTTGCAAGAATTGAAAATAAATTTTAACGTTTTGAAAAGGCTCCATATGAATTATCGTCTGATCGAAGCATATCATGGAGATAGTTTCGAAATATACTGAAATATTGCTTTAGAAATTTTAACACTCTCCAAAAGTAATATTTGACAAATTTCTTTTTATTGTGTTCCTTGCTTTCGCAAGCTTAGATATTCACAACTTTCTTTGAGAATTATTTCTCCGGAAAGGGATTCTGCAACTAAGGAATCAGAGTGAGTTGTAAATTTCGTAGGCTGCTAGTTGCTACAGCGTCAATAAATTTGGACTTAGCTAAAATTGAGATTGACTCCATAAACTTATTAAAACCCTTGGAAATCCGTTGAAATTGTTCAAATATGTTGAAAATTAAATGGAATATTTAAAAATATTGTAAAATATTGAAATTATATTTTACGACTGCATGGAAAATGTATTGAAGTACATTGATATTTGTTAAATTCCTCAAAATCTAAGTAAAAAGATGGTGAAAATGTCTTCGAAGTTTATAAAGTACCCGAAAATCTTGAAAATTTCTTTAAATTATTGTAATCTCTTTCAAAGTTCTCGGAATCTTTATAAATTCATAAATTTTAAACAAATCTTTAAAAGTATTTGTAAGATTCAAGATAATTCAAAAATGGGTATAGACATGAAATGGATTGTGATTAACCACGAATTAATGTATTGAATAAAAAGTGACTAATGTTCTTTTTTACATAATCCTTATCTAAAATATATTGTTTCATTTCGAATTCAACTTTGTTTTACTACTACTGTTACAAATGATAATCAGCTCGTTCATCTGACACACGCCAATTTATGTGTGATTGAATTAAATATGATAAATATGATTCATCAGCCTAACGCAGCAATGTTTCACAAATAAAATGCTAATTACAACAAATTACTCCTTGTGATGATTATTTCTAAAATTTAGATAATTAATAGGCTAGATCCTTTACGAAAAACGTACGGAAACGTCCACCGGCGGTTAGCCAGTACAGAACCAGTACAAGGCAGCATTGTGAAGCGTTACCAGCCAGTAGTGGCTGCGTATAGATGCCCAGTACTGCGACTCCAGCAATCTGTACTAGGCTAGCACTGCTAGCACAAATTTTAATAATTGATATTTATACTAAAAACATACTTGGTCAAAGTTACCCTAACTTTGAAGAATAATTTCACGGATTGTAACAATTACACAGTCACGCAAAAAAAGTGTGCAGATCTGGTAACAAGACACACGTATTCCTATGGATTTTGGGGCGCTGAATTCAAATTCGGTATCAAAAATCACCCATCACGTCATGGTTGAGCCATAACCTTAAAAAATTGCGAAAAATCATGAACTGAGGCAAATAAATTTCAAAATAATGCCAGTGATGCTAATTTTCACTTTAAAAACATCTCGACAACTGTGAAGGATCAACCCTTGCCTGATATCAACTTATTTAACATAACTTTACCCAACAGAACCTGACCTCACCTAACCTGAATTAACAGAAATTTA
>NC_046657.1:134943585-134953793 GCF_010883055.1 Belonocnema kinseyi | reverse complement strand
AACACAATTAAACTGATTGTGTTGTCCCGTTGTGTTTGCGGTACCGTTTGAATCAGCTTGGGCTTAACCTGCAAAGAGGTCAAACCTATCCTAACCTTAAAACACTTAACCTAACCTAACTTAACTTCACGTAACACAATTAAACACATTGTGTTGTCCCGTTGTGTTTACGGTACCGTTTCATTCAGCTTCGGCTTAACCTACATAGAGGTTTAACCTATCCTAACCTAACAAAACCTGACCTGACCTGACCTAGTCGAATGAAATTCATCCAAACGTTTAGCTATGTAAGCGTACGGTTCTCAGTCTTAAATGTGTGCTATATTTAATAGGTTAACTCGATCTTAACCTACAAATGAATCTAACTTAACAGAACCTAACGAAATTTTGCTTAACGCAACACAACTTAACTTAAGTGTTCCCATTGTAACACAATAAAATTCATTTCATTATAGTACAGGTGGTTAAAAATTGAGACGCACATTACTCATTTGAAGAAACTTAGAACTGCAAGTAGAATTGACCCCATTTCAATTAACCTGACAATTTTTGTATCAATTAAAATGTAGAACTGTAACTTAAACATGCAAATGAATAAGAGTTTTATTCAAATTTTTTTCTCTCTGCTTTTCATAAACTTAAGGGATATATTTATACTATCTTTCGTGTTTACATTTTATCTTGCTTTTTATCGTAATTAAATTGATTTATAGACCTACTTAAGTCTATTTTCTGCCTGCTATAACGTGTCCTTTTTTCTTCATTTGTAGGTTGAGATCGAGTTAACCTATTAAATATAGCACAC
Organism: Belonocnema kinseyi; assembly: GCF_010883055.1. Lineage (NCBI taxonomy): Eukaryota > Metazoa > Arthropoda > Insecta > Hymenoptera > Cynipidae > Belonocnema > Belonocnema kinseyi. The sequence goes on along the minus strand of NC_046657.1, from coordinate 134,952,988 downwards.
ATTTAAGACTGAGAACCGTACGCTTACATAGCTACACGTGTGGTTGAATTTCATTCGGCTAAGTTAGGTTAGGTCAGGTTTTGTTAGGTTAGGATAGGTTAAACCTCTATGTAGGTTAAGCCGAAGCTAAATGAAACGGTACCGCAACACACAATGGGACAACACAATGTGTTTAATTGTGTTACGTGAAGTTAGGTTAGGTTATGTTAGGTCAGGATAGGTTTGACCTCTTTGCAGGTTAAGCCAAAGCTGATTCAAACGGTACCGCAAACACAACGGGACAACACAATCAGTTTAATTGTGTTTCGTGAGATTAGGTTAGGTTATTATAGGTTAGATTTATTTCTAGGTTAGGATCGAGTTGACATATTCGATGTAGCACACATTTGCTACTGGGAAAATATGCTTCCAGAGCTTTACGTGTAGTTCAATAAATTTCTGTTAATTCAGGTTAGGTGAGGTCAGGTTCTGTTGGTTAAAGTTTTGTTAAATAAGTTGATATCAGGCAAGGGTTGACCCTTCACAGTTGTTGACATGTTTTTGAACTGAAAATTTGCATCACTGGCATTATTTTGAAATTTATTTGCCTCAGTACATGATTTTTCGTCATTTTTTGAGGTTATGGCTCAACCACCACTTGATGGGTAATTTTTGATACCGAATTTGTATTTGATATCAAATTTGTATTTGATATCAAGTATATTTCGAAATTATCTCCACCATATGTTTCGATCAGACGACAATTGAAAAAGAGGATATCCTCTTTTTTAATTTTCGTCTGATCGAAACATATTTAAAATATAAAATAATAAATAAAGAAAATATTTTCAACATCTCAAATTTTATTTCAACTCCTCACGGTTAGTTAATGAAAGACTATTGTTAACAATTATTACTTGTGCAGTATGCTTGGATTCGTAAAAGAGTCAGGATATTTAACCTATGTTTTATTATTAAATCTTTCTAAACTCATAAATTCGAAAAATATTCAAATTTATATTTATTTACATTTTAATAATTTATTTAAACGTCTTAAAAAATGCATAAAAGAAATCTGTTTAAATGTGTGAATTAAAATAATTTTAACTCTACACGGAGAAAAATAGATATTGAAAAGCATATATTAAAAACTTTGAAATTTAACCATAATATATAGATATTACGGCATACTATCTAATATCTTCTATTCAACATACAAAATATTAAAGGGCAATATCTGTTTATATTGAAAGTATAAAATATGTGATATTAACAGTTAATATCTAAGATATTAAAAAAGCTAAATTTTTTCGGAGCAAGGTCACTGACGTGTGGCGTGGCGACAAAAGATTTTGTCTGTATCTTGAGCTTTCATCGTGTGTCTTGTGGTTTTTCTTATATCTATTGCACTATACGTTTTGGTGGAAAATGGATTAAATGTTTTTGGATATGTTATAATTTTCTCAAGAAAATGAGGACTCAGCATATTTTGTGAACTTATTAGAAGGAATTAAATAATCTCGAAATCTGAACACTTTTGGGGAATAGAAGACATCTCTGTGAGGTTATCTGTTGGTACAATTACAAGGAAGAAAACACGTTCCCTTTTAGGGAATAGGAACCTGTGCGGCTGAGATTGAAAATATTGACCGATTCCTATCAACCTTTTTTTTATTTACTCAGAATAATATAACGATTCTAGTGCAGCATATTAAAATTTTATTAATTAATATTGTACAAAATGTTGATTTTTCTCCGCTGTGTCTAATCTCAAACAATGGGAAGGTCTCGCGAGGCCGAAAACCGCCCGCTCGACAAACTACGACCCGCTGCAAGGGTAGTGGTTTCCAAACAATGCCTGACCCAAGGTGACGGTCTCCTGATGATGACTTTCTCCCAGGCAATTTTTTTAAAACTTTTTTTTACTACGTACCCTTTTTTTCTAAAAATATTCCAACTATGATTAGCTGTCAAAATTTTGGTTGTCACTAACAAGCTCCACCCTTTTGGGCGTGCTTATCATATTTCTGCCTCTCTCGCACACTCAACTCAGAGTTCCCACGCTAGTACACAGCCCTCTTAAAGGAATTCCGAAACTTATACGAGTGAAACCCGAAATATCTCTTTTTATCAAGATTATATAAATCAAGTTTTTTACATCTTGAATGCTTTTTTAAAATTTTAAGAAAAATTTAGTAAGTTAAAAATATTGTTTTTGAATTTATTTTGTTTTAAACGTATTAGAAATATTGAAAAACTTGGAAAAATTTATCAATTATTCGTTGATATCTTCCAAACTTCTAAATGTCCTTAACATCTTTTAAAAAGACTCGAATTTTTCTAATATTTTTATAAATCCAATAAAATAAAAAGATTTTAAGACCTCTAGGTTCTTTTTTTATACATCTCTCTTTATGCTATTTTAGGCTATAATCACAATTTTGAGGATTTTAAGAGAAAAGGTCAAAAAGTTATTAACTTGACCCCATTCAAAAGACTAATCATTATTTGACAAAAATTTTTTAAAATTTTCCTTAGAATGTGGTGTAGAAAGGAATTTCATTAAAAAATGTGTGGTATCTTCTGAACAGAAAACTGCATGAATTTCTGAATTTTCTTATTTTTATTTTTTAGGTGTAATTTAATCTGCTTTAAGTTTAGTGAAAAATCATATACTGAAAAACGATAAGAGAAATATCTATTTTTTCAACTTCAACTATAATTTGAAAGGTGATTCTTCATAATATTTTCTAACTAATGGATATATTTTTATAATTTTATTCCTGAAATCCTTTTCCTAAGGTCAAACATGGTACACAAATATCATAAAACTTAAAAAACACAAAATATTTACACGAATTTTTTAAATAAAAATTAATGTGTATCATATTCAAATAAATTTTGGCAATATTTATAAAAGTATTATTATTTTTAATGAAAAAAATTAATGTATAGAGAGTACAGTTTTTATTTGAAATTTCATGAAGGTTTTTTGTACCATGTTTGACCCTCAGCCAGAATTGAGGAAAAATAATCTAAAAATATGTTCATTAGTTATTAAAATGCTTTTTCTCTTTTTATAATCATGAGATATTTCTTTATAAAATAAAGCTTGTTGGATTTATTTTAAAATTATGTACGATTATCCTAAGAAAATTAAAAACAAAAAAAAGATTTTCGAATATATCAGATGTATCAGAAAACATCCTAAGAGATTTTAAAGACATTTTATTTTATAGGATTTTAAAGAATATTAAGAAAATTTCTCATCTATTTAAAACATTTTGAATTGAATTCTTTAAGATATTGGCACCTCACTCAAATTTTTATCAAAAATTTAAAAAATCATTCAAAATGTAGGAAAAAATTTCCTTGTAATCTTCTAAATTTTCCCAAGTATTTTAAGAAACTATTTTTATTCTCCTGAAACCTTTCGAAATTCTTTTAAAGTTCCTAAAGTTTATCTTGCGTTTCTAAAACACTCCTAAAGTTAAAATTTTTTTGAATCTCATCAAGTCTACTAATTAATTCCTGAGTTCACTTGATTATTCACTTTTTTTAAATTTTTAATCTTATCGAATTGAAGCATTTTGTTTTAAAATCTTCTAAACTTAAAAATAATCTTTTCAAATTAATTTTTTGAAATAAAAAATTATGTTAATTATTCCTTTATAAATCTTTACAAGTTTTAATGATTTTTGAATCGTGACAAAGTTTTTGAATATCTCTTAAACTTACTCAAGCTTGAAAGAATTATGTCCCTTAATTTTTCTGAAGTTAAGTAATATGGAAAAATCAAAACATTTTGTTGCAAAATATGTTACGTACTTTTTAAATATTTTAGGAAATAATCAAAAATGTTTTGTGATCTTTTTTGAATTTTCTGTTAGGATTCATTTTAAAACAATTATTTACATTTTTTCCCAAGCAGTTTCTTTCATTATCTTTTATTATCTAAAAGTCTTTCGTTTATTGACTTTCATTAGTGTTTTTTCATTTTACATACATATCTATTATATCTTATCAAAATTTAATATAAAAGTCTTAAATGTTAAGTGTATTTAAATACTACAATTTTAATGTTTCCAAATTTTTGAAATAATTCCACAAATTTTATGTGTAATTAAATAAACGTTTTTTAAATCTCATTCAACTTATTCCAAAGTATCTTTTTTGAATTTTCAAAATTTATGTAATTACTTATTCTGATTGGAAATAATTGAACCTCTTGCGATTAAAATCGGCAATTCTGCTTAAAAACAAATGTGCTAAAAGTAATTTTTTTTTTAAACATTCGAATTTTTATTTTAAAGACTGATAATTGTACACAATTTCCGGGCGCATCTTTTTTATTCCTCTACAAGAATTATTAGGTTTTTCAGTTTTTTAAATGAATTTATTCTATGTTTCTAAAATATTTGAATTCTTTTAAAATTCCTGAATATCTCTTAAACTTACTCAAATTTGCAAGTAGATTTTTAAACCAACAAATAATTTAAAAAATTGTGTAACATAATTTCACAAGAAGGCCTAATAAGAATTATGTTCCTTGATTCAAGATGCGAAAAAATTGACTCATAATCTTTTAAATTTTTCCCAGGAATTTTAAGCAAAATAGTTTTACCTCCTTGGAATCTTCAGGAATTCCTACAAATTTTCTAAAGTTTATGTCTGAATTCTTTAAAAATCTAAGTCTCTAACAGAAGTTAAGTTTAAAATTCGATTTGAATCTCTTCGCTTCTTCTTAATATTTCTTGAATTTACTCGATTTTGATCTATTTCTTATAATCTTCCAAACTGAAACATTTTGCTTTAAAATCTTCTACAGTCTTCTTTAAAATTTTAGGAAATCCTTTCAGATGTTTAAAAACCTTTTTTAATATTCTCATAAAGTACGTTTTTTAAAATAAAAATTCTTTACAAATTTTCCTACCAATCTTGAAAAAGTTTTGTTTCTAATCTTGTAGGTCCTTCTAAGCCTTCTAATCATTAAAAACTATTAAATTTTTCCTGATTTTCTTTGAAATTCGGCAAAATGAAAAAGATTGCCTTAAAATCTTCAAATTCTTTATTGAACATTTTAAACATGGTGTAAAATGTATTGGAATTTTTTTTAATGAATTTTTCAAAATAAAAAATTATATTAATTATTCGTAGAAACCTAAAAGAATTTTTTCATTTTCGTGAAACCTTAAAAAATTCTTTAAAAAATCTCTACAAATTTTAATTATTTTCTAATCGTTTCAAAGATGCTGAATATCTTTTAAGCTTACGCCAATTTGAAAGCACATTTTTAAACCAAAATAAATGTTTTTTAAATGTTCAACAAAATTGCACCAGAGGGCTTGATAAGAATTAATTTCCTTATTTTTTCTAAAATTATAGAACATAGCAAAATTGCCTGAACTTTCATTCTCTTGACACCCTGCGAAATTCAGTTTACTTAAAAATTCTTCCAAATAGCCAGTTAGCCTCCGAAAACGAATCGTGAAGTCGGGGGGGCTCGGGCAGGTGCATTTCCGACTCTGCAGGAGGCTGTCCTACGCAACATGTAGCAGAGCCGACTCACCGACACGCTACGTTTGAATGTGTCGCTCCCAGATGGGAGAGTGGTGGGGGCCGAAAAATCCCACGTACTGGAGACAATGGCCCACTGACGAACTAACGCCAACGTACAGTCGTTGCAGGGGACTGGGACATATCACAGAAAAATAGAAGATAAGCTTGACATCGATTTACGACGGAAGATTGTCTGCAACAGAAATTAACTTCACAGGATAAACTTTACAGAAATATCGGTTAAATTTTCTTTTGTTTTTCCATGACACACACATGTTTTCTGTGATGTCGTCATCGCGACATCGTAAAGATGTTGTAACGACGTTTACCAATAATTTGACGTATCCGAAAGACATTTTGGGGCATCTTTCGATATTTTAAAATTATTTCAACACATTCAAAATAATTTGACTAAAAAATACCTTCAAAAAATAAGATAGAAAATAAAAAATTGAAACCAAATTTAAGTACCGAGAAATAATAGAGTTTTGACGAAACACAATTTTGACATTTTGCCTTTTCATATTGAATCTCAACCCATTCATGTTCACATGAATGAATCGCAGAATGCCCTTAGGAATTATTTCAGAGTAGTCAGTCTCATTCAACTCTATTTACTAAGCATTTTAATGAATTTGGAATGACAGATTTAAAGCACCGCGCTCAGGTGACCGATTAAAAATATGGCCAACCGATTACATTTTCATTCTTTCAATCTGCAAATGACAGATACGCAATTCAAACCGACTTGATTTTTTCGGTTCTTTTTTCTTGGGTATCTAGTCCAATTATCATCGAAACATTGTCGACTGATTAGCCATTAACTTTTTTTAAAGCAAGTATACATAAAGTGCGAAAAGTTATCTCGTAATTGCAATACTTAAAGTTATAATCTGAACGTATGATGTAGCTTTTTTAGCCTTTGTAAACTACGCTAAAAAAGAATAAAGAAAAATTAAAATTGAAAAAGAAATTACCGAGAAATAATGGAGTTTTTATGAAACACAATCTTGACATTTTGTCTCCAATATTTTTATATACTTTGCCACACTTAGGTTAGTTTAAGCCCAAGGTATTTTGAAGTTCCAGAAATATTTATAAAATTTCTAAAAATACCCTTCCTAGTAAACAAAAAGTGGAGTCCAGGTTTTACCAATTTTTTATCCACGTCGTGGAGTCCACGATTTTGGTTAAAACTTGGACAAATGTTGGGCACCGCTATAGCGTTTTTCACCTAATTGTTCAAGAATTGCCCAATTATAACTCCACGTTTTACTATCAATTTTTACCCAAGGAAGCGGTCGTAGAACCACCCAAACTCGTGAAGGGGCGCATCTCTACGACGTGTAGCTCTAATCGTGCGATTCTGGAGCTAAGCTCACGCTCGCATATTTTTCCTTCTTCTCAGTATGACTAGGTTACTAGAGAACAGCATTATGGCAAAGCCATATCGTGTTTATACACACGTGTGCTGAAACGTACTGGAAAAACTGACTTGGACCCACGCTATACATAGCGCAACAATATCAGTACTTTTACAAAAATGAATGAGAAAAATATATAATTGCGTATTGCGTATTCCGATATTGTTACCTTGAGCATTCGTTACATTGTCGTTTTCAATGTTTTATTAGAAAACAAAGTCCACAACGATAGTCGATATTAAACTTCACACTGACACGTCCCTCCACACTGTGGCTCGGATTCCTGGCTTTCTAGATCTATGCAGTCCAATTATCATCTAAACATTATCGATTGATTAGCTATCAACTTTTTTTTAAAAGCACGTATAAATAAAATACGAAAAGTAATCTCTCAATCACAATACATAGAGCTAAAATTTTAACATATGATGTAGTTTTTTCAGTCTTTGTAAGGACAGAATGCTTTGTTTCCCACAAAAATCCATAGGAAATTTTGGGGCATTTTTGGAGATTTTTTCATTATTTCTACACATTCAAAATAATTCGGCCAAAAAAGTACGTTGAAAAAAATCAATAAAGGATAATAAAACTTTCAAAAAAACGAATCTCATCAATTAATAACATAAATGACAATTTATGTTAACATAACCTTAAAATATCCTAAAAATTGTAATCTTCTTTGAAATCTTGATCAAAATTTTCAGTGAAAACCGTTACTTCAACCTCGAATTGTACAACAATTTTCAATGTTCTTTAAAGTCTAATGAATTATTAAAAATAACTATTTCCGGTGCAAATGACTAAAAAACTACAGTTGTAAAGAAACTTGTGAATCTTCTTCAAAATTTAAATTGAAAAAAATAGCAATTTCTGATGAGAAACATTGACTTAATCCAAACCTTCATGGAAACTCAATCAAATTCTAATATCGTACATTATTTTCTATTATGTTTTATGTTAAACAAATAATTATTTTATTCTAGCCAAAATAAAAAAGTTCGTATATTCATGTGTCTAACACTCATGATGGTGTAATGATAAATCAGGATTCATAAGTAATGGTATTTAGAGCTTAAATAAAATGTAACAAATTATAGACCGTTTATAATACTGCTCTTTATTCCATGGAGGCTTATGTGAGACTAAACTGAAAAACATATATGGCGATTCTATGCGGTTCCATGCGACGTAGAAGGACCACACAGAAGTATATCTTATCTCGATATTTATTAAACAAAACTCGATCAGTCGACTGTGCCTTTGAATCATATTCTTCATTCTAAATTTCTATGTTGAAATTCGCTTTTTGTTTTATAATTATGGAATATTTCTAACACTCCCACTCAAAGAGTGAATAGATATTTTCGTAAAATAAAACAATATAAGCATTATATATACTTATAAGTATATAATTGAATAGGAAATATAACATAGATCAATGAATGAATATCAAAATATCAAATGACTAATCAGTGTAATCCTAGAGCGAATCTTATTCCCATTAGCCTTGAAGCAGTTACGGTCTTTGTAAAAATATCTGCCAGTTGGTCAAATTGTGGACAGATATTTAAGAGAAATATAACCTTTATGTATTAGATCTCGGGTGAAGTGGTACTTAATGTCAATATGTTTTGACCTTTTATGATGCGTGGGGTTGTTGGCAATACTTATACAACCAGTGTTGTCTTCATAGATAACAATGCCTTCTATTATATTTATATTTATACTAGTTAAGAGCGACTTTAGCCACATAGCTTCTTTGGCACCCTCAAAAAGTGATATGTATTCAGCTTCTGTGGATAAAGTCGCAATAGAATTCTGCCTCCTAGTATTCTATGTTATAGTACATTTTTCAAAAATTCTGAACAGATATCCGGTTGTACTTTTTCTATCAATTTCGTTACTGCCCCAGTCAGCATCAACATAGCCAATTAACATATGTTTATACTCACTTTTAATGTAAGTAAGTTTCAATTCTGAAGTACCTTTTACGTATCTTAACACTCTTTTTAAGCACTTCCACCATTCTTTCGTATTTTTACTTTGATATCGACTCAAGAAATTAATTGGAAAACAAAGATCAGGCCTTGTTGATAGCATTGCATACATAAGACATCCAATTAAATTCTTACAAGGTGCATTGTAATGTTCATCTGAATTTAAAGCATCAAAATCTATTTTTAACGATAAAGGTGTGTCTATGGATTTACAATCACTTATACCAAAGTTTTTTAAAACGTTTCTCAAATATGCAGTTTGATTTAATGATATTGTTTCTTCCTCCCTTTCAATCAAAATTCATAGAAAAACTTTTATTTCGTTGATATCGGTCATTTTAAAACAACTGTGTAGATATTGTTTGAATTTGAACATAGTTTCTTGATCGTATGTTACTATGATAATGTCATCTACATATAAAAGTAAGTAGATGTTTTTATTTA
>NC_046657.1:134930261-134943485 GCF_010883055.1 Belonocnema kinseyi | reverse complement strand
CTGTTTATCTAAACTTGCTGCGTTTATAATTGCACGAGCTTTCTCTGTAATAGTTCGATTCATTCGTTCCGCTACTCCATTTTGCTGCGGTGTGTAAGGTACTGTTAAATGGAACATTATTCCCTTTTTTGAGCAAAACTCTTTGAAGTCATTTGACATGTATTCTCGTCCATTGTCACAGTAGAGATTAACAATTTTTAAATTGAAATGAGTTTCACTTTTTGCTACAAAATCTTTGAAAACACCAAAAACATCTGATTTGAAAGTTAACAAATATGTAACTGTGTAGTGAGTGAACTCATCAATAAAAGTTACAAGTAATTTTTATTGTCAATAGTGGATGGTGTAATCGGCCCACAAACATCGGTATGAACAATAAATAAGGGTCTTGTAATATGGTTTTTTTTTGGTTTTATTAAATGGAAGTCGCGCTTGCTTACCAAAAATGCAAGGTTCACATATTTCATTTGTAGGTTTCACGTCATCAGATCATCAACATCTTCAAACAATTTTTGACTTTTTATTTGATCAAATTTAAAATCACTTATATGACCAAGACGTTCGTGCCACAAATTGAAATTATTAGACCTATTGACATTTATGTGACTTCCGTTTACCATTTTTTTGTTGATACTAAAAACAACACTAAATAAACCATTTACTGACTTACCTCTTAGAATGGTTTTTCCTTTACCATTTTCTACGGTGACCCCTTCGGTGTCGAAAATTATTTTGAAACCTTTTTCTTGCAGACGACGAACCGATAGCAAATTGAATGCAGCATCCGGTGCATATAGGACGTTTTCTAAAACTCCTAGCCTTCCAAGATTTGTAATTACTTGAATGTTTCCAGTTTTAATAGCGCTTATTGATTCTCCTGTTTTTCCTACGAGGATTTTCAGTGGCGATGATAACATTTTACTCGTCGTAAATACATCTTCTCTGTTGATAATATGATCTGTTGATCCCGAATCCAGCAAGAATGATATCTGGTAAGTATTAGTTCTGGAAGTCGGATGTGAACGTCCCATCATAAATGCAAATCCATCCGCACTTGCAATATTTGTTTGAATGGTTTTCAAATTTCCTTGCTGTGTAATCCGTTTATAATAATAGCAATCGGATTTTTCATGATTGTGTCGTCCACAATGTTCACAAGTCACTTTGGATAATTTGTATGGGAATTTGAAGCCACTTTTCTTTAATGGAGAGGGATTTGTTGTTCCTTGTTGCCTTTTGAAAAATTTACGTGGTTTCCACTTCTTGTTTGTTGTCTTATTTCCATTCGATTCTGGTGTTGGAGCAGTACTAGTATTTAAAACTTTAAGGGTAGTGGATTGCTCTTCTGTTCGTAATTTTACCTCATGATCCATTAGCCTCGTTTTTACAAAAGCTAGGTTTAAATTGTCGTTACCCAAAGTCTCCAGTGCTGTTGCAATGCCATCGTACGTACCGGGTAAGGTCAGTAAAAGGTGGGAGATCTTGTCCATCTCATCAAGCCAGGCACCTGCTGCTATTAAATCTGCAATTATCGTATCGAATTTTGTAAAAAGTTGCAGTAAGGTTACTTCACCTTGCAATTTTACACTTAAAAGTTGTTTTCTCAAAGCCAACTGGGTTGCCAAACTACGTCTTTCATAAATTGCATCTAAACCCTGAAAAATGTCTTTTGCAGTAGCAGTGTCTTTTGCAAAACCCAGAAAAGTATCACTTAAATATTCCACAATTATGCTTTTTTCGGTAGAGTCCTTTTTATGCCAATCGTCCGAAATCCGGATGTTCAATGCTGGAAGATCATTGTCCACAGCGTCTAACACACCACGTTCAGCTAGTAATAATCTCACTCGAAACTTCCACACCGTATACTTTTCACCATTAAACGGCTGTATGTTACGTTTACTTAATTTGCTGTCCATTTTCGTAAAATACTTGCAAACCGTTTAGACGCGATGAACTGGGCCCATAACCTAATGGTATTTAGGGCTTAAATAAAATGTAACAAATTATAGACCGTTTATAATACTGCTCTTTATTCCATGAAGGCTTATGTGGGACTAAACTGAAAAATATATGGCGATTCTATGCGGTTTCATGCGACGAAGAAGGACCACACAGAAGTATATCTGATCTCGATATTTATTAAACAAAACTTGGTCAGTCGACTGTGCCTTTGAATCATATTCTTCATAGTAAATTTCTATGTTGAAATTCGCTTATTGTTTTATAATAGGGAATATTTCTAACAATAAGTAAAAGATCTGAAACAAAAAGATTTGATTTATTATTTGAAGATTTGAATATTGCCGCCTTGGACCGCGAATGGCCGTAGTGCGCCAGGGAGCGCAGCGATTTGCCTGTCTCGCAATTAAAATTAGGGGTCGACTGTTAAGGAGAGAAGCCTAGGCGGCGAGAAGCATACTTACCTGGCGTAGAGGCTACCGTGATCAACAAGGCGGTTCCTCCACGGCGAGGCTCTTCCATTGCACTGCGGTCGAGCTGAACCTTGCGAATATCCCTAATGTACATATCTCGGACGTATAATTTGTGTTATTCGGGATTGAATACGCGCTTTCCCAGATCAAAATATATACATGGGGATATCAAAATTTTCGCCTCGAAGGATATTCCGACGGGTTATTCTAACCGGAATAGCTCTGTTATTATAATCCGGGACATAAATGGGGTCAAATCGAATATCCCGGGATATCCCACCGCTGTGAGGGGTACAGAAAACTGTTCCATATTTGATTGATTGTTGAATTTGTAAATGTTTAATTTAGATTTTTTGTGTGCCTGTAATAATACTAGATTGTGCTGAAACTTCGTGAGGGTTAAAAAATGTACGTAACACAGTTCTTTAAATAATCACTCAATATATTGTAAAGAACATGACACAAACTATTTACAGGACTCTAGCAAGACATGCTAAAAATATAAGTATACAAGTGAATTAGTGCAAAAATTGAAAGATGAGGTGAAGGTACCGATGGTTGGAAAATATCTCAGGCGACCTTAGGGTCAAAGTTACATGGAAGTGCTTGTCGAAGTACAAAAGGTGGGAGGATTGAACAATTAGGATTCAGAAGATGTTGGTGGGATCGATAGGTGGCACCCCCTACAAAAGGGCAAGTGAAAAATGCAGCTGCCCAGTTTTTCCAAAATAAAATATTCTGGTTAAGGTCATCCTTCACTTTCGATGGTCGTATCGTAAAGAGCTAATGTTTCTAGCTACAGACTAAGAAAATTCTCGAAGCTGACAAAATAATGCTTAATCTTAAGCAGATGTACGATCTTTCATAAATCGGAAAGTAAAAGTAAAATTCCCCAAACCATAAACAACCCTAGCTATAAATTATTTACAATATGAACCGTCTTAAAGTTTTCTATCTGGTATTCACAATAATTTTTTATAGTAGGAATGAACAATATTAGATACATAACTGTTCTTGAATAGTTATATAAGTGTTACAGAATTGTCCTAGATTTTTTACAACGCAACGTACCAAAGATCTAGAATTGTTCTAGAAATGTTACAGATCGGTTGCCACAGCGTTCTAGACCTGTTACAGATTTGTTATACAACATTTGTAATTGAGTTCTAGAATTGTTCTAGAAATGTTACATATCGGTTGTCACAGCGTTCCAGAACTGATTCAGAATTGTTCTAGCGTTTGGTGGATGCCATAGCTACTCGTATGTTCGTAACCTGTTACTAACCCGTTCTAGAACACGTTGTTTTTGTTCTAGAATAGTTGCAAATCTGTTCTGTCACCATGTTTGCTGGCAGGGAACCTTTTTAGTTTGTTCTGCTGAGATAGCACCTTCTCATTTGGACACGTAAAAACATTCTACATATATATTAAAATAAATTAAATCTTGTGACATCTCATACGGGTCACAAAGGCCAAAAAAATGATGGAAATATTGGTACTAATGAAATAATAGGTCGGTAATATGACCGGTAATGTAGAAAACATCAGAGAGCGTGAATGTCGCGATTTTTATATTGTTCAATTTTTTCATAGATATGCAATCCTGTATATATTTATAGTTTATTTTTACAATTTAATATGTCCTAAAATATATAGAAATTATTTTTTCAGAAACCAAAAACTTTTTTCAATTAACACAAATTAATAAATGTAAGTCAATACTAATTTTGAAAGTTTATATACCTATATATTACAATTTTAATTTAAAATAAAACACACAATAGATTGTGCTAAAAATTGGTGAGTGTTCAAAAATGTACGTAACACAGTTCTTTAAATAACCACTAAATATATTTTAAAGAACACGACACAAACTATTTACAGGACTCTAGCAAGACATGCTAAAAATATAAGTATACAAGTGAATTAGTGCAAAAATTGAAAGACGAGATGAAGGTACCGATGGTTGGAAAATATCTGACGCGACCTTAGGGTCAAAGTTACATGGAGGTGCTAATCGTAGTACAAAATGTGGGGGATTGACCACCCGGTAATAAGTGTAGAATAGAGAAAAATTAATATTTTCAGATTTCAGAACAAAAGTAAAGGTTATTCTATTGTTTTGAATGCGCGATTTTTCCATCTCCCTAAAATGCCACCATAAGAATAAGATACCTCCTAAACTTACTCACTTCTATTTCCATAGCGACCACCACACGGGTTTCTATTCTCTCAAAGAGAACGTGTTTTCAATATATTTAATTCCTTATAATGGTACCAGTGACACACCTCACAGAGATACTTTTTATTCCTCAGAAGTGGTCATATTTTGATTTTATTAAATTCCTTCAAATTAGTTCACAAAATATGTGTAATAAGTTGTTTTAATTTTAATTCTTATCAATTCAACTCTGCCTCTCTAGAGTTAAAATTATTTAAATTCACACGTTTGAATAGATTTCTTTCGTGTATTTTTAAGACGTTTGAATAAATTATTAAAATATAAATAAATATAATTTTTTATATTTTTCGAACTTATAATTTATACAAAAATTTAATAATGAGAAATAGGTTAAATAAATACTTTCGTTAAATTTTGCTAAGTCGATTGAGAGGAATAAGATTTGCACTTTTTCTTTTCCCGTTGGCAGATTTTTAGACGGTGGAAAAATCGCGTATTCATAGGAATACGAATTCTTAATTTTTCTGAATTAAACGCTTATTACCGGGCAATTAGGATTCAGAAGTTCGTTGGTGGGATCGATAGGTGACATTCCCTACAAACAGACAAGTGAAAACTGCAGCTGCCCAGCTTTTCCAAAATAAAATATTCTTGTTAAGGTCATCCTTCACTTTCGATGGTCGTATCGTAAAGAGCTTAAGTTTCTAACTACAGACTAAGAATAGATTTTATGCTTTCACGATGATTGATTTTGATAAAAAGAGATATTTCAGGTCTCACTCGTGTAAAAAATTTGTAGTTTTTTACACGAGTGAAACCCGAAATATCTCTTTTTATCTACAGACTAAGAAAATCCTCGAAGCTGACAGAACAATGCTTAATCTTGAGCAGATGTAAAATCTCTCGTAAATTGGAAAATAAAAGTAAAATTCCCCAAACCATAAACAGCCTTAGCTATAAATTATTTACAATATAAACCGTCCTAAAGTTTTCTGTCTGGTATTTTCAATAACTTTTATTGTAGGACTGAACATAAGCTGGGCCCTTTGAACGACTATCGTTCAAAATAACCGCTGAAAGTGTTACAATAATATACAGAAGATAATAGTCAGATGAATGATTACAATAATATTTTATAAAGGTTAGTAACATATAGAGATGAAATTTACACAGGAGCAAATATATGAAAAAATGCATTATCTAATCACATGCGCTCCTTCGTCGTTGATTGGTTGGAGGGATGTTATCATAGGTAGTAACCGGCAGTGGATATGAACTTTTAACACTACGTTTGTAGATTCCGTTTTTTGTTTTGACTATGTCAACGCGTACAATCTAATCTTTACCTAGAAAGATTTTGACAACCCTGTCTAGCTTCCAAGCCATTGGAGGCAAATTGTTTTCTTTGAAAACTATTGGAGTGCCAACCTGGATGTCTTCTTGTTGACTGTCTGGCTGCCACTTGCTGCGGCTAATCATCTCGTTAATGTATTCCCTATGCCATCGAGTCTAAAAATCTTGTCTTATTTTCTGGGCGTGTTTCGATGATGATAATCTCCATGATCTCGTGTCTCTTAGGTTGGCCTGTGGGTAAGTGGTTAAAGGGCTACCAATAAGGAGGTGACCGGGAGAAATGGAAAGTAGGTCATTCGGGTCTGATGATGGTGGAGTCAGTGGACGAGAATTCAGAATCGCTTCTACCTCAATCACGTATGTCTCCAGTTGATCATATGTTAGCAAAGTATTGCCTACTGTTCACAGGAAATGGTATTTAAAGAACTTAACAGAGGCTTCTCAGAGGCCTCCGAAATGTGGCGTTTGAGGTGGAATGAAACGCCAATTGATTCTTTGTTCTAGCAAAAAACTTTGGATTTCGGGTTTTTGCTCTGAGGCTCTAATAAACTTATATAATTGCTGGATTTCTTTGTTTGCACCGACAAAATTAGTGGCGTTTTCTGAGTAAATTGTATCGGGCTTTTCTAGACGCGAAATCAACCTCTATAAGCAACCGAGAAAGGCTTCGGCAGTCAAGTCGCAGATTACTTCGAGATGAACGGCTTTACTTGAAAAACAAACGAATATTGAAACATAAACCTTGAATTGATTGCGATTTCTGACTCGTTTTTCTTTAATGAAAATCGGCCCGCGATAGTCGACCCCAACATTTAAAAATGTACGTGTTGAAAGTAACCGATGTTCGGGAAGATTTCCCATAATGTAATTAATGTCGCGCGGTTTGACCCTGAAACATGTAATACAATTTCGAATTAAGTGACGTGTTGAAGTTTTACCATCGTTAGGCCAGTACCACAGGCGAACTCCATTCAAAGTGGCTTGGGTCCCTGCATGCATTCCTTTTAAGTGTTCATTTTTTATAATCAATTTTGTGATGTGGTGGTTTCGAGGTAAAATGATAGGGGACTTTTGAGATTCTGAAATGTTTGTATTTGTGAGACGGCTGTCTACCCTGAGAATTGCATCTTTATCAAAAAAAAGGTGAGGTGACTAAGTTGCCCTTTGGATCCGCGAGTTTGCCGCACGAAAGTTTCTCAATGTCACTGGAAAACGCTGTGACTTGAGTTTGACTAATAATCATATTATGAGCAACTTCGATCTCTGAAACCGACGGGGAGCCCTTAAGTCTGGAATCTTGATTTTTGTCTCTGCTATGCCGAACAAAGCGTAAAATGAATGCAAGGATACGATTGAGTTTCGTGAATGATGAACATTCTTCTAATAACTCTCAATTTTCGATTGTCAATTTATATGAAAATGAACTTGCGACATTTTTTCTAAAGCCCGGGATCTCACCGTTGTGTAATTGCTATTCTGGCCAGCTTTCCGCGTTCCTTAGGAGCCATTTTGGCCCATGTTGCTAAAAAGTACTGACTAAAAATTCGCGTGGGGTTTGCTCTCCTGAGATAAGATTCGCTGGGTTTTCATCTGTGGAAACATATTTCTAATCACGAGCGTCAGTGAGTGATTGAATTTCCGATAAGCGATTCGACATGAATTGTCGTAATTTTTTATATTCGGTATTTATCCATGCGAGAACTATTGTGTTATCACACCAAAGATGGGTACTGTCTATTGTCAAATTAATTGACTTACGAGTGAAGTCAAGCAATTTCGCTAATTGATATGAGGCACACAATTCTAGTTTTGGGATAGTGGGATTGAGATTAGCTCCTCTAAGTGGTGCTACTCGTGATTTTGCACAAATCAAAGAGACGTGATTTTTTTCTTCGCATTCATTGCAACGCAAATAGAGCGCTGCACCATAAGCCTTTAAACTGGCATCTAAAAAACCGCGAATTTCAATACGAACTATGTTAGGGGCTGTGATGCATCAGTTAAATTGAACCTGACGGAGAAGAGGTAACTGATCACGATAATCTGTCCATCGAATTTTCATGTGTTGTGAAATTTTTGCCGTCCCAGGAAAGTTTTAATTTCCAGAGATCTTGGTTCAACAATTTCGCGATCATAACTACTGGTCCCAGTAGGCCTGGGGGATCAAATAATTTCGCTGTTTGTGAAAATATTGAGCGCTTAGTGATGGGATCATCAAAATTAGATAAGTTTACCGTGTACAGGATTTTATCTAAGACTGTGTTCCAACAAAGACCAAAAGTTTTACTGGTTTCTGTCGGATCCAGTGACATGTGAGAAGTAAGTGAATTGTTTTCTATGTCACTTATGAGTTTAGGGTCATTTGATCGCCATTCCCGGAGATTAAATCCTTCTTTGTGTGGAAGAGCTAGTAAATTATTGCGTAATGAGAGTGCTTCTTCCTACGTACCATTACCAGTCAACAAATCGTCGACGTAAAAATCGCGTTTTGCTATATCAGACGTGATTGGGAAATTCTCGCGTTCGTCATCTGCCAACTGGTGTAACGTTCTGATTGCAAGAAATGAAGCGTACGAAGTACCGAATGTGACGGTGTTTAGTTTATACACTTGTATTTCTTGACTAGGATCTTCTCTCCAAAAAATTTTATGAAAAGACCTGTGTTCATGATACAATTGGATCTGCCGATATATTTGTTCGATATCGGCGGTGAAAGCGATTAAAGATGTCCGAAAACGTATGAAAGTGGAAAATAAATCGGCCTGAATGGTCGGTCCTACCATTAAACTGTCATTTAATGAAAATCCTGTTGACGACTAAACCGATCCGTCAAAAACTACGCGTGTTTTTATGGTAACACTACATTTTTTATAACAGCATGGTGGCGGATATAAAAGTCACGCTCTGGATTTTAATTTTTGTTTACCAGGCTCATGTGACCTGCTTCTTTGTAACCTGCAATACAGTCGACATATTGTGATTTGAGATCTGGATTTTTTGAAAATTTGGATCCTAATGAGAGAAATCGATTAAAAGCTGTTTTTTGTTTCTCTAATTTTTTGTATATTTTGATTGAAGGGTAATTGCACGGTATATCGACCTCATGCGTCTCGAGTAGTAGGTTTTGTGAAATTTGACTAACAAGCGTTCTCTTCCGACGACCAATGAGATGCCTCGCGAGGTGAATCTACTTCCCACAATAAGGGCAGTTCTGAGAACTTCGTGCAATTAGAATAAACTTTTCCGAGTCTCGCGTGTGTTTGATGGAAACATCCTGGTACAACCCAACAGACCTCGGTTTCTTGGACGGCTTCATGATTTGAAATGGGGATTTTACCGGAATGTAAAAATTGGTCTAAATACTGTGCACCGAGAATAATGTCTATTTCAGAGAGTTAATGAAACTCAGGATCTACAAGGAATATCGCTTTTGAAATAGGGATTCATATGCGATCAATGAACACTAATGGCATTGTTGAGCCGATGCGATTTACTACAAAAAGGGATAGATCGTGCTGTCCATCATTGTATCGAGACTTGATGGTAGCTCTCGAAGTATATTTGACTGTAGTTGATAGTTCGTCTATTGCGTCGAGTAGGATTTGAACGGCAATTTTTTTGAGACCGATTTTGTCTGCGAATTTTGTGTTATCACGTGGGGCTGTAAACCTGAGTCCAGCATAACGCGACATGCATGCGTCTGCCCTCTTTCGTCGATGATGTCGACGATGGCAGTTGCTAAAACGACTTCAAATGGAATAAATAGCTGATAAATTGAAACAGTATTGGGCAATGTTTTACTGGAGTGACTAGATGGGTCTGCTTAATTCATTTCTATATTTGACTCAGGGAAATTCTTATCGAAATGTAAGAGTGAATTATGCCTTTTACCGCACTTACGGCATCCGCTTGATACACAATTCCTCGATTGATGTTTTCCGCGCAAACAATTTTTGCAAACTGAGTTGATTTTAGTTGATCGTATCTGTCTCTTGTAGACATCGCTAAGAATTCATGGCATGAAAAAATTTGGTGTTCACCCTTGCAAATATAGCATTTTAAATTTTTGTGATTCTCAATCGATTGACTGTTATGTGAATTTTGATGAGATTTATTGTGATTTAGATTTTTATTGGATTGATTTTAACGTGAATCTTGATTGGAGAAAGTAGTAACGCCTGTAAAGGGTGAGCGAGTTTTTGAAATGAAATTACCGGTATTTTTTGTTAGAACCGATTGTTGGGAGTTTGACTGACAAGTAGCCGCCCTTGTCTCTTCAATATAATAGCGCATTCGTTTATCCTACACTGGTGTAGAGTAAGAGCACTCGATGAGCACACGATGAGCACGTCGCGTTATATTTAAATCCTGAATTTGTGGAACATTCGATTCATCGTTCTCTGCAACGCGATTGTTAGTTTGTGTTATTTGGTTCGGTTGTGTACTAGCTAAAGCAAGTGTATTAGAGCAACCATTGTCTTCTGAGCAGAGAGTAGATGATGGGGGCGATGGTGAAGTTGAGGTAACAGCTACTGAAGCCGCGGAGATATTTCTTTTTATCAATGCTTTTTGATTTGGCCGCAAATTGAATAGTATCTGTTTTCAAAGTTCGCTCGTTCATTTACGCTGTCCAGCTTTTCCTGCGATC
This sequence comes from Belonocnema kinseyi, assembly GCF_010883055.1. NCBI lineage: Eukaryota > Metazoa > Arthropoda > Insecta > Hymenoptera > Cynipidae > Belonocnema > Belonocnema kinseyi. The sequence continues at coordinate 134,932,870 of NC_046657.1, read as the reverse complement.
CTTCCTCGACTAACTCTTCTATCTTTTCCTGAATGATTGCGAATTTTTCGAAAATCGGTACAACTCTCTCTTTTAATCGCGTTTCTAAACCAAGTTTTTCGAAATCCGTTTCCTCGTTTTAATTAAATCCAAAAATTTTTCTAGAATAGTCAATTGACTCTTCAAATTACCGAGTTTTTTTGTCAAACCTTTAAGCTCTTCTGAGGCAATTTTTAAATGGTTAAATTGATATACCTGAATGCGATTGAAACGACTTAAACAATGGAACGAGCGAGAATAATGAGTATGGAATGGAATTTGGTAGATCAAATAACCGCCTTACTTGGACCTTGTAAGATACGCAGGGATGATGTCTGGAGATGCTGTAGCTGCATTAGCTGCTCGTTGAAAGTCGATTCTGTAAGGATAATCTGATATCTGGCTCTCCCAAATCGTCAATGTTGATTATATCTCAAGCCTTTCTTGGACAGCTTGTTGAATTTTATCGTTTAGCGTGGTCACTAATAATTGTTACTATCCACTAATTGCTTTGATCGCACATCGGTTTTGAAAAATGTCAAATACTTCTGTTTCTCTGACTTATATCATCACTTGCACTATCACTGACTCGTCTTTTTTGTCTGTAAAGTTTGTAATGTCTTGTGACTATCGTACGGAAGAAATGATGTAAATTCACATTGAGTATGCACTCTTTACTGTATGATTTCACTGTTTTTTAGTCACTGATTTTCAGTTATCACTTCGGCTGCTTAACAGCCACTTATTTTGATGACTGTTTTTTAAATTGGTCGATCAGATCCGGCTCGAAGGACCATAAAATGATTGATTGTTGAATTTGTAAATGTTTAATTTAGATTTTTTGTATGCCTGTAATGATACTAGATTGTGCTGAAACTTGGTGAGGGTTAAAAAATGTACGTAAACAGTTCTTTAAATGATCACTCAATCTATTTTAAAAAACACGACACAAACTATTTACAGGACTGTAGCAAAACATGGTAAAAATATAAGTATACGCGCGAATTAATGCAAAAATTGAAAGACAAGGTGAAGGTACTGATGGTTTGAAAATATCTGCCGCGACCTTAGGGTCATAGTTACATGGAGGTGCAAGTCCATGTACAAAAGGTGGGAGGATTGACCAATTAGGATTCAGAAGATAGTTGGTGGGATCGATAGGTGACACTCCCTACAAAAGGGCAAGTGAAAACGGCAGCTGCCAAGTTTTTCCAAAATAAGATATTCTGGTTAAGGTCATGCTTCACTTTCGATGGTCGCATCGTAAAGAGCTTAAGTTTCTAACTACAGACTAAAAAATTCTCGAAGCTGACAGAACAAAGCTTGATCTTGAGCAGATGTACAATCTCTCATAAATTGGAAAGTAAAAGTAAAATTCCCCAAACCATAAACAACCCTAGCTATAAATTATTTACAATATGAACCGTCTTAAAGTTTTATATCTGGTATTTACAATAATTTTTTATAGTAGGACTGAACAATATTAGATACATAACTGTTCTAGAATTGTTATATAAGTGTGATAGAATTGTCCTAGATTTCTTACAACGCAGCGTAGGGTAAAGGGGGGCAGCGCCAACCAGTGGGACAAAGGTGATTTTCCTTATAGCATGACTATTATTTAACAGTTTTAGTTCTACTTTGCATCAAATAAATCTATTTCTTCAGAGAGACTTTGTTACTTACTAAAATCTTGAAAATTGACGTTGACAAAGAAAAATTACACGGAAAACAGTTTTTACCACGAAAGAATGGAAGTTTCGCTGCCAGAAATATAAAGGCTTCAACTCTATTGACAATACTTACTGTATAAAAATTTGATATTTTGACAGATAAAATAATATCACACAGTCTAATTATATTAATAAGACGTAATTCAAGTCCAAAATATAATATATCTCATAAATAAGTGAGGCTTGGCCAGGGGGGCCAGCATGTCGAAAATAATATTGACAAGTGCTTAGGTGAAACACGTGTCACAAGTTTTGTCGATAAATGATCGGCAATGTAGAACAGCAACTTATCTTATGGGATACATGGAAGAAACTATTAAATATTATTATTATTATCAATCCGGTCAGTATGCAGTTGTCTTTTATTGGTACAGTAGAAACATTGCGTAATTTCCGTTTCCAGCAAAATGTCAACGAATAAGAGGTTATATTACAGCTATCTCTATTTTTATTCAAAATAACTTATTCTTCTTGTTGAACATCTTTAAAGGTAATTTTTCCAGTATATAAAATACCACAGAAGCAAACCATCATATTTTCTTATCTTTAAATATTTTGATTTTCATAAAAAGCTGCAGACGGTTTTGCCGTCAGGTTAGGGGCAAAGCCGACGAAATGCAGCATGTTAGAAATAATTAAATTACCAAATCATTGTTTTTTCGATGTGATTAATACTTACAGAAATATAATATAATGTACAACTCGAAATTACAAATGTTGTATAACAAATCTGTAACAGGTCTAGAACGCTGTGCCAACCGATCTGTAACATTTTTAGAACAATTCTAGAACTTTAGTAGGGTAAGGGGGGGCTCCTTACCGTACTAAAGTTCTAGAATTGTTCTAAAAATGTTACAG
>NC_046657.1:134929083-134930161 GCF_010883055.1 Belonocnema kinseyi | reverse complement strand
AGGCACGAAAAATCATGTTTTTTTTTTGTTTAAACTGCATTTTGGGATAATAAGAAAATTTTTTGAGGAATTTTATTGGCACCGTCGGAAAGAGGAGATCTTGAGCAATAAAAATATATGTGTCTCAATTTTTCCTAGTGTCGAATAGTCTTAGTTATTGGCCGTTGAAAAGCAGTATACCGGTAGTGGTAGTCAACCAATAACATGAATTTTTGACCAAGAAAATTAACGATCTTCAAAAAAAAGACAAATTTCAAACAAAATACATGAATTTTCAACGAAATTATTTAATTTTAAAGTCAAAAAGACGAATTATCTACAAAAAGTTGAATTTCTTAAGTGGAAAATATGAGTTTTCAATCAAAGAGTTAAACTTTCAACCAAATAGTTAAATTTTCAACTATAATTATAAAACCTTGTTAAAAAAAGTTATTTTTTTAAAAAGTAGTTAAGCTCTTAGTGAAATAATCGACTTTTAAACCCAAAAAATGTATAGTTCATATTTTAACCAAACGATTGAATTTTTGGCCAAAAATGATACATTTTCAACCAAAAAGATTAAATTTCTACTAAAAAAGATCAATTTAATTTTAATAAATTTTTTAATTTTAAAGTCAAAAAGAGTATTATCTACAACAAACCTGAATTTTTAACCTAATTTAAAGGCAAATAGTTGAATTTTCTACTATAATTATGAATCCTTAATAAGAAAAAATTAATATTTTTAATAAGTAGTTCAACTTTAAGTGAATAATCGAATTTTCCACCCAAAAATTATGATTTTAATTTTTAACAATATAGTTGCATTTAAAACAAAACAACTTTGCAACCAAAAAATATTTACAGTTGATAATTCAACCGAAAAATGTAATTTTTAATCAAAAAGTATAAATTCTCCATAAAGCAATTTAATTTCTACAAAGAAAGACGAATTGTTAATAAAATACATGATTTTTAACCAGCAATGGTATAGATGAATTGTCAGTTTCAAAAATGTATTTTCAACGAAAGAGATGAACCTTCAAATAAAAGAAATAAAATTTTTAACAAAGTAGTTGAATTTTTGATAGAAAAGAGG
>NC_046657.1:134925601-134928983 GCF_010883055.1 Belonocnema kinseyi | reverse complement strand
AATTTTTTATAATAATATTATACTTATATTTTATACTTGGAAATTATTTACAAAATGAAAATTACATATAATTTTAATAAATTTTTATTGGTTTATTCAATGCTACAGGAATAATTATTTAAAGTTTATCTTAAGATTTTATTGTTTTAAATAATATAAACGATTATTAAATTAATAGATATATTGCGAAATCTTGAAGTTCAATTATATTATTATATAAATTATTTATTTTTTAAAAAACGTGTTGTTTTTAGATTAAAATTAAATAATACCTTATTTTTATGTTAACGCTATCTAATCAAGATTTATTAACTATTTAATATTGGAGCTATATTAATTCTAAATTTTACATAATTGAGTCATTAATCAAATTTTTTTCACGTTTTAGTTATAATAATAATATTTCCATGATGTATATATTTGCAAATTATGAAGCTTAATAATATTATGTTCTACATGCTTATAATTTTTATAATTATATTATATTCATATTTCATATTTTTAAATTATTTACCAATTTAAAATTAAATATAATTTTAATCAATTTTAAATTGGTTTATTTAATGTTGAAGGGAAATTTTTAAAAATTTTTTCTTAAAATCTAATTTTGTTAAATAATATAAAAGATTATCAAAATAATAGATATATTGTGAAATCATTAAGTTTAATAATATTATAATATAAATTAAAGTTTATTTATAAAACATAAAATATCAAAGGACATAAAGATTGGATTTAAATTGTTTAATATTTAGTAATATAAATATGTTGCTTCCTCTCAGATTATGTCGTTAAATATTGTCTATTACTTTCATAATAAAAGTTTCTTTTTTTCTTTTAAATACTTTTATTACAATTATTCAATTTTTTATGGTGCTTCCGATATTGTGAAATGAGTATTTAAATTCAATTTCCTAAATTATATGTACACATAATTTAATTTTTTTAACTTAGTTAGAAAACTTATTAATAAATTAAATGTAGAGAAATGCAGTTTCAAATTTGAATGAGAATATAATGTAAGCATTATTTGAATGTTTTCATGAAAATAACTGCGTAATGCTTTTTATATTGTGAAATGATTAATTAATTATCAACTGATTTTACCAAAACTCACATTTTCGGACACTAAAGTAACAAATAAATAAATTATTTACTTGTAGTTTATATAATGGAACACTGAATATGATTTGCATAATAGAAATCAATTCATTTTTAAGATACCTCTATTTCATTTTAGTAATTTTTCGGAATTATTCTGGTGTTCTGAGATTAATATTTTCATTCAATTTTCAAAATTATATGTAAAAATGTCTTTATTTTTTACCTTAAATTATTATTAAGTCACTAAAAAATGAAATTTTTATAAATAAAATTGAAAATCCGTGAAACAAATTATTTGCGGATTTTTATGTTGTGAACCATTTAATTCATTATTAGCTAATAATTTTATTATTGATGTAGGTTTTTTTGACCAGGGAAATTAATTAATAGTTTAAGGTGCTAATTTTGTTTGTCTACTTGGTCACAATCAATATTATTAAAATATTGATTAATTTTTAAGATTGTGAAAAAACGCTCTCTAGCTCCGCTGGGATATGAGCCCAGGTCCTTCAGATTGCCGGTCTGATGTTCTACCAACTGAGCTATGGAGAGACGAGAACATTTTCCTCTCATCTCCTTACAAGCAGAATGTCAACGTCATTCCTTATAATTGTAAGATTTTTCTTTCTAAACATGAAATTCATATTATATTATTGATGTAGGTTTTTTCACCAGGGAAATGAATTAATAGTTTAAGATGTTAGTTTTGTTTGTCTACTTGGTCATAATCAATATTATTAAAAATTAATCAATATTTTAATAATATTGATTATGACCAAGTAGACAAACAAAATTAACATATTAACATATAAATAAATCAGATGTATAGAAATGATGTTTCAAAATTTAAAGGAGAATATACACATAATGTAAACATGACTTGAATGTTTCGATGAAAATCATTGTTTCGTGTTTTTTATTTTGCGAACTGATTAAATCATTATCAACTGATTCTAATAAAAGTAACATTTTCTGGAATGAGTTTAAAAGTTTAAGATTAAATAAAATTTTTATAAATAAAAGTTCTAATTTAAAAAAATATATAAAGTTGAAGTTATTTGAATGTTCTGTAACAGAATTATATTTCAATGGTTTTTCTTTTGTAAAATGGTCAACTGATTATTAGCTAATTAACGTTTTCTGATTATTAAAGTAAATAAAGATTGAAACTTAGTTCCTGAAATTGAAGTAATATAATTTAATTATTGACCTAAAGGGTCTATAATGGAATATTGAATATAATTTGAATATTAAAATTTAATTTATATTTGCAATTCCCGTGTGGAAATAGCCCGGGTTAGCCCTGGTACAACAAGGTTTCTGGTCAGGGACTGGCCGGGCTATGTTTGTTTTTTAAGAGCCTAGCCGTGCGCTGGTCGGGAACTCGCTGGACAAAATTTATGCAAACCCCCAGTCGGGGACTGACTGGGCTCTGATCGGACAAATATTATGATCGAATGCTCAGACGGTAGCTGGCCGGGCGCTAATTGGCAATAATAAAATTGTTAAACTTTGTTTATAACTTAATTACTTTGTCTGATTTCATTAACAAATGGATGCGTAACCCGCATGGATTTTCCACGCGTGAAAATATATTGCGTGAATATCTTTTTGACGCCACAAATTTTAAGGTTTCATGAGTTCAAACTTACAAACACTGCATTTTGTGACAAAAATCCGATGACACTTTTTTGAAATTCGAACTGTTTTTTTTTCAACCTTAAATGTTGTAAAATAGTATGAAACGCCTAAAAACCAAACCTTACACGAAAGTTAAGAAAATTTTATTACTAAGAAATTTTCAACATTCACGATTAAATTTCTTAGATCCTTCGTTAAAAATTTTTAATGTTCATAAAAAATTATATTTTCTGTCATTGTAAAAAGTTGTAAAATAGTCTAAAACAAAAAAATAGCACGTGACAAAAAATTTTAATCGATTTAAATTATTTATTTAAAAATTATTTTATTGATAGTCCTGTTAAAAGTTCGTGTATTTTATATTTGCAGAACGCCATATAATAATAAATGATTAGAAAAATAGAACTTAAAATTTGGTACTTTAACTTTTCTGAACTGCAGCTTATGAGGATGGTTTTTTCAACGAGTTTCAACTTATCAGTTTAGCGCAGTGGTTAGCACTCCCGACTGCTAGGCGTTAGATTTAGGTATTAATATGTAGGTTCGATACCCCCTAGCGTTAGAAATTTTATTTGTAATATAATGTTTGAAAATTTAATGTTTGTATTTATTCTAAACAGGACTATTAATCTTTAAA
>NC_046657.1:134923132-134925501 GCF_010883055.1 Belonocnema kinseyi | reverse complement strand
CCGTACTAAAGTTCTAGAATTGTTCTAAAAATGTTACAGATCGGTTGGCACAGCGTTCTAGACCTGTTACAGATTTGTTATACAACATTTGTAATTGACTTCTAGAATTGGTCTAGAAATGTTACATATCGGTTGTCACAGCGTTCCAGAACTGATTCAGAATTGTTCTAGCGTTTGGTGGATGCCATAGTTACTCGTATGTTCGTAACCTGTTACTAACCTGTTCTAGAACACGTTGTTTTTGTTCTAGAATAGTTGCAAATCTGTTCTGTAACCATGTTTGCTGGCAGGGAACCTTCTTAGTTCGTTCTGCTGAGATAGCACCTTGTCATTTGGACACGTTAAAACATTCTACATGTATACGTATTAAAATAAATTAAATCTTGTAACATCTCATACGGGTCACAAAGGCCAAAAAATGATGAAAATATTTTTACTTACTCGAATTTTAGAAATTTATAATTATTTAACTTTCTTCTAATTTCTATTAAAATCATAAATCTTCAAGAATAAAGAAGCATTTGTAACCCAATCGATGATTTATGAACTAAAACCATGAATTTGAACGAAAATTATGAATTTTTTTCTACAAAAAGATAAATTTTCAACCAAATAGTTCAACTTTGAACAAAAAAGATGAAATTGCAATCAAAGATTGCAATTATTATTAAAAATAACATTATTTTATATCGAGTTTCCATTGGTTTTTTATTTTTGTAATTTTGATTTGTGATTCTTTATTGAATTTCGCCGATGTGATGCCGGGACACACAACGCTGACGCAACTGTACTGTCGTATCGCATCTGTGTTTGCAACACACACCTGAGTATCCTGCTGCCAAGTCCGTGTATTTCAAAACACATTAGAGTTCCGTAATTTTGAGCGACCTAAGACTGTGGTTCTCACAGCGCAGATGTATATGCTCTTCAAATTGTTCGTAATAATCATTTTGAACTTCTACGGCACCGACTTTTAATACTTATTATCAGTTCTGTGATTATGACTGAATAATTCGAAATTATTTACAGATTAGTTATTGTTGATTCACCGAATTTTTCCATATCCGCCACATTATAAATTTATAAGTTCCGCCACGCATAAATTCTATGCATTTCAACAATTAGCTGACTTAACCTATAAGTTTCATTTTACGTGCACGCGTTGACGGAAAGTCAATAAAATTTATGTTTTAAATTAACCTATAAATTACATTTACATTTGAAAGTCAACCGCCTTTTTTACTGAAATTCAGAATCTTGTATTACTGTGTGATTTAAGATTAGTTGGTGCTTTATTTGAGATAGTTTGCACACTTAAATACAGTTACTTCCTTAATTCAAGTTAAATCTGAAATTAAGTCGAATATAACTTTAAGTATTTATTTTTCTGCGAATAAGCGCATTTCAATAAGAGTTTTAATAGCGTTTAGAAATCCTTTTTTAAACACCGACATTTTGCTAACTGAGAAGGCATGCGTATACCATTAGAAATCCTAAAGCCTCGCACATATTTTTCAGTTACTGAAAATGCGAATCCAAAAAACAAACCTTTTTCTACACATTTTATTGTTTATTTGCTTCCTAAATTTCAATATTTTAAAATTTAGGGTAAGAAGAAAACATGAAATAAACTCAATATAGTTTTTAGAAATAATATAAAAGAATATTAAATTAATAGATTCATTGTGACATCATTAAGTTTCATAATATAATGTTATAAGTTATAATGAAAAATGTTATTTTAATATAAAGTTATCATAAACTAAATTAGAATTAAACAAATTTATTATTTTCATAATCTAATTAAATGAATGATTTTATGGTAAAAATAACTATAATAAATTTGTGTAATTCTAATTTAGTTTATGACAACTTTATATTGAAATAACATTTTTCATTATAACTTATATCATAATATTATGAAACTTAATGATGTCACAATAAATCTATTAATTTAATATTCTTTTATATTATTTCTAAAAACTATATTTTAACATGAGCTTTAAATTATTATTCACTATACGGAAATAATTATCGACAATCGATAAAAGTAGAAATTTAGTTTTTTATTTCGGTTAATTTGATACGTTAAAGAAAGATGTCGGCATAGAATAAACAGCGTGATTAAATTCACCATGTAAGATTTCGCCTTCATGCATTCCTTTATTTTTTAATTCCTATCAATAAGCTTCCATTACATTTTTTTAAGTCGATTAAAAAGAATAGATTTTGCTTGACGGCGCTGCCCCCCTGTAGGGTATCTGTGGATGTAGGTTCGATACCCCCTAGCGTTAGAAATTTTATTTGTAATATAATGTTTGAAAATTTAATGTTTGTATTTATTCTAAACAGGACTATTAATCTTTAAA
>NC_046657.1:134918087-134923032 GCF_010883055.1 Belonocnema kinseyi | reverse complement strand
TGTAGGTTCGATACCCCCTAGCGTTAGAAATTTTATTTGTAATATAATGTTTGAAAATTTAATGTTTGTATTTATTCTAAACAGGACTATTAATCTTTAAAGTCAAAATACTCGCAATCATTTGATATTTATTTTTAAAATCTTTTTTGTCTCTCAACGACTACGTAAAAATAGTAAATGTTGTCCGTGTTCTGGGCGTGTGGAATTTCATATATTAATATGCTCAAATTTTACAGTAAAAAAGAATCAAAGTGTGCCCCTAATTCTGTAATTGATGCTCTATATACAATTAATACCCGAATCATTGAAATATAGTTAAGCACCAATTGATCTTGTCCGGGCCACGGTTGGGCTCCCCGGTCAGCTCCCGGCCATGCTCTATGGCCGATTACAATTGTATATTTGCATTCGATTTTTTAAATAATATGTAAATACGTTTGATTTTTTTCTGAAATTAGTATCCACAGTTACCAATAAAACAAATTTGCAAAGATGAATGTGATATTAAGAAAATGTAGAGTATAAATTATTTCTGTGTTTGAATGAAAATGATAGTTTAATTTTGTTTATGTTATCATTTATGAAAAAATCAATTAATTGTTAGATGACTAATTTTTCACAACATCGAAATAGATAAAGATTCAACTGTAACTTTTTTTTAATTAGGTATTTTATGTGGTGCAATAATTTTTTCTCAACATTTTGCTACCATATTATAATTCCAGAGTTTTTAAGAAGAAAAAAATGTTTCCTTTTTTTACATGTGGGTAATCTTTTTTTTTTTAATTTTCAAAGAGATAAGGAAAATAAAATTACTGAAAAAACTTATTTTAAGAATTAGAACAATAAAAGCTTCTTAATAATTTTGAAAGATTTTGAGATTAAATTTTTTTAAACAGTTATGGGAAAATTTTAAGCAGTTAATATTTCATTTTGAAACAATTTTAAATTTTTAATACTTCAAAATTGTTTAAAAGAAATATGAAAGATTTATAGACAATTATTTCCATTTTCCGGGATTCAATTTAAATTTAGGTAAACTTAATTTGTTTAGAGCGTCAAGAGAAGGAAAAATATATAGTTTAGATTCATGAGAAAATTTTAAATAATTTTTTACTAATGAGTTCTAAGAGCTCATTACAAAAGATTACAAAGCGTTTCAAATTATTTCATAAAATTAAAAAAAAAGGTTTAAAGTTTTTTAAAGCAACATCGTGCCATAATATACAATTTTAGAACAAATTTTAGTAAATTTAAGAGATATGTAGAAGTTTTGAAACGATTAAAAAACATTGAAAGTTTATAAGATATTTTAGGACATTTAAAAAGATTTAGGATAATAACATAAATTTTTAGGTTCCCGAAACAATTTCTTTCGATTTTTTAATTTAAAAAATGAGCTTTAGGAGAAAATTCAAAAAGATTTTGAAACATCAAATATTTCCTTAAATTTCGAGAAAGAGTAGAAGATTTTAAATCAAAATGTTTCAATTTGGTAACACTAAAAAATAATAAATTAATTAAACCAAAAAATTCTATAAATATTGCGAAGATTTAAGGACAATAAAGAAGATTTTTAAACTGCAGAAGATTTTAAAAAATGCAGATTTATATTTTGAGGAGCGTTTTACATTATAAATAACTTTTTAACATTTCAAAAAAAATGCCAGTCAGATAAAAATATTTTTAAGAATTTAAGAAGCTTTGTATAGATATTTAATTTTGAACGGGCTCGAACTTTTCCTATTATTTTGTAAAATTCCGTAAAATATATTTTTTTTAATCTAGATTTTTTGTTGACGAATCTGAAATATTCAAAAAACTTTTATAATTTTCTTCAAATTCGTGAGAAATTTATGAAAATTTTCAGCCTAATGTTTTACATTTTAAATGATTTTTTAAAATTTCAAGAAAAATTGGATTCATTTAAAAATATTTTTAGGAATTCAAGAGGTTTTGCATAGATTTAAAATATTTAAAAACTTGGAAACATTTCCGAAAATTTATGGAATATTTATAATTTCTTCTGAAATTATAAAAGCCCTAAATATCTTTTGAAAAGGCTAAAATTGTTCTAATAATTTGTAAAATCCTGTAAATTAAAATATATATTTTTGCAATCTTCTACATTCTTTTTTTGACATATCTGACATATTTAAAAATCTTTCCTAATTGTCGCATGAAAATTATAAAATATATATAATTCTAAAAAAACTGCTGATACTTCTTTCCTTCTAAGTAATTTGCTAATGTGTGTAACTAGAAAAATATCAAAAAAGCACTGTTGTGTTACGTCAAAATATTTTTAAATTAATTTCTATACTGCACTTCATCCTAAAAATATGTTTTTATTTACAAAATGTCTATTAAGTTTTTTAAACTAATAGAAAAAAATGTTACGTACCTTCAGTTAGTGTATGGGAAGGTAAATGTGTTTAAAATAATGTTACGTAATATGTGAACAAGAATATAAGTGTTTTCAGAAAGTTTTAATAAATAAATTTTTATTAGAAAATGAGTAAATGATAAAAATGAGTACAAAAGTGAGCGCTCGCGTGCGAGCGCACATATTAGTCTAGTAAATATAAAATAATTATGTTAAGGCCATGTAATGATTGGGTCACGTGACCAGATTCCTACCTTACTGCCACTTTTTTGATTTCCCAAATTATATTCACACGAAACTGAAAATTTGGGTTACTAAACATGAGGCACTAAGAACGGTGGGTCTAGTCCTAAATTTGTATAATTATGAAAAAAGTTTGTTGCTGTAATTAATTTTTTTGGTTTTTTTATAATTATTAATATATAATACATAAGAAAGGTGGCGGTAAGTTAGGAATCTGGTATGTGACCCACTCGTCACATGGCCTTAATAGAAGTAATTTGTAGTATTGTCAAGGTATATTTTTATAATTCTGATTAAAGATAAATTAATTTGGTTTATTTTACACAACCTCATTAAAGGAATTTATTATATTATTAAATCTATCATTTGTTTAAACAATATAAAATATTAGAATTAAAATTACTCTACCGTTATAGCAGACAAAAAATTGAAATTTCCAAACTTACATTCCACAAAAACGAATAGAAACTATGCATGTGCACATTTTTTATGGACAGATTAGAAGGAATTAAAATAATCGAAAATAAAGCATGTAAGTATGGAATTTAAAATAACCTTAAGGATATGTGAAGTGTGGGTCACGTGACCAGATTCCTACCTTACCCTCACTTTTTTTATTTCCCAACTTATTTTCACACGAAGCGCCACCACGAAGGAATAATAAAGAGACCTAACTCCGTTTCCCCACTTGGCAACAGAAACATTACCGTAAGGGGTATGCACATTACAGGAAGATCTTAAATTTTCGTACGTAGGTGCGCAGTTGTCCTCTTCCTATACATGGCAAAAGTGTGCGAGTGAGAAAGTTGGTCAAATTGACGTAAGTTAGAGGTTATGTTCTTTTGTTGATCAGCATATTCTCAAGGCTCTGAGAAGCTCTGAGAAATTCTCCGCAGGCACTCAGGTAGATATATTTAAAGGTTCATGTAGCTCGTTTAAATATTTTAAAGGCTTTAAAATGTCCTTTCCGAAATTGAAATAATTATACGACCATAAATAACAAGCAGAGAGGCTGAAATTGAAATAAGAATTCGATCATAAATAACCAGCAGATAGGCTATATCAATAGAGTAGCCGACACTCATGGGTCCTTTGTTAAGCTTTCGGGTAAAAATTTAGAAATAGATTTTTTTAATTCCATAGTTAACAGTGAGAGCTTTAAGAAATGGAAGTGTATTCGCCTTCTTCGGCATGTAACTTGCACCACAACCCCGCACCAGGCCCTATCAACTCAATGGTAGAAATATGAAGAAGCACAGCGCCAACAGTTGGCCGCAACTTTAAGTTAAAGTATCAATGTGTGACGTATGTGTGCCATATATAAATTGTACACATGTGAAAAATGTTAAAATTGTATATTTATTGATTATTACATCATCAATTTATTATTGACTATATATTATTATTCATATATTAATTATATTCAATTTTAAGATTCAAAACATATTTACAATTCATATAATAGCACACACGTAAAATAATTAAATGTAAATGTATTAAAATTAGCATCAACATCACGGGCTACCTCAACCGGAACATCGCCTTTGCCTCATTCGGAAATTGGCGATGCTTGACGTAAAGCGACGATTGACACCCGGGAACAACACACCTCCGTTTGTTTAACTTTATAGTCATCGGATTCATTTTTTCAAATAAAATATATACTTTGGCACCGTTTGACACTTTGAATTTTCAAACCTTTAAATTCAATCACCTGTGCCGACACGCAGCGCCAACCAGTGTCTCCAGAACGTGGGATTTTTCGGCCCACACCCTTGTCCCATCTGGGAGTGTCACATTCAAACGTAACGTATCGGTGAGTCGGCTCTGCTACATGTTGCGTAGGCCAGTCTCCTGTAGAGCCGAAAATGCACGAGCACGAGCCCGAAGCCTAAGCCCCCCCCCCCCGCTTTACGATTCGTTTTCGGTGGCTAACTGGCTATTTAGAGGAGTTTTTAAGTAAACTGAATTTCGCAGGGTGTCAAGAGAATGAAAGTTCAGGCAATTTTGCTATATTCTATAATTTTAGAAAAAAATAAGGACATTAATTTTTATCAAGCCTTCTGGTGCAATTTTTTTGAACATTTAAAAAAATTTTATTTTGGTTTAAAAAGGTGCTTTCAAATTGGCGTAAGCTTAAGAGATATTCAGCATCTTTGAAACGATTAGAAAATAATTAAAATTTGTAGAGATTTTTTAAAGAATTTTTTAAGGTTTTCAGATTTCGATGCTGGGCTGGCGATTCTCATGATCTGAATACTTCGCGCGCCTCTTCAATGCGTGTATTTTGAGGTTACGTTACTTCACGTATAAAAT
>NC_046657.1:134895071-134917987 GCF_010883055.1 Belonocnema kinseyi | reverse complement strand
CTTCGAGTTTTCAAATTCAGAAGAGGAGAAATGGGTTGCGCGCGCAACCCAGGCATTTATATTGTCTCCTACCATATTCACACGGACATAGACGTGTCATAGAATTGGACCACGTCTCGTTTCAGATCTGGGATCACTGTCACCGACACGCTACGTTTGAATTTGCCACTCCCAGATGGGAGAGTGGTGGAGGCCGAAAAACCCACGTTCTGGAGACACTGGCGCCAACAGTTCGTCGCAACTTGTACTATGCTTGAAATAATAATGATAATTCTTCATATTCGCCCATTATAGTTGAGAATGCCTGCCCCGCACTTGACACCTTATGGCTTAGAACAAAATAGTCTCGGAGATAGTTTGAGAGATTTGCGTCCTTTTCAAGATCCTTTTAGTGGTCCTTTTAAGAGTGGTGCGACGGTAATATAATGTTCCTTTTGTATTCGTCACGTACCAGGCGGGCAGAGTTATTAACAGTCGTTGGTCGTGGCTAATCCGCTCTCCCTTTTTAAATTTATCTTCAAATTATTAACACTTTTTTTTAATTGATGAATTTTCTCATTATACTCATTTATAATTACAACTTATATACTGATATACAATTTTCTAGTTGAATTCAAAAATGTTGTCTTTTTTGGCGTATCTCATTCCATTTACGAGAAACGTTCTATTAATTCCAATTTCAAGCATTAAAAAAAAAGTTAGATATCTGAAGTCATCGAAATCCGTAGATTCCGAATTATTATGTTTTAAGCTGTTAACTATGAAATTAAAAAAAAAATCTACTTCTAAATTTTAAACCGAAAGCTTAACGAAGGACCCTTGAGTGTCGGCTACTCTATTGAGATAGCCTCTCTGCTTGTTATTTATGATCGTATTCTTATTTCAATTTTGGAAAGGATATTGTAAAGCCTTCAGACAAATTTAGGGCCAAACTCACCTTTCTTAGAGCTTTTCGTTCAGTATCAAAAATTTGCAACTCGATGTTGATGGATATGAAGTTGGGAAATAAGAAAATTTGGATTTAAGGTAGGAATCTCGTCTCGCGACCCACTCATCGCATGGCCTTCGGTGACCACGTGACCAAACTAGTCCCCGGTTATGAACATTTTTTTGGTTTTCACTGTGTCCACCGGATTGAGATATCGTGTTTAAAATTTGAAATATTAAATAAAAAGCACTAAAGAACGTTCGTATACATCAATATGTTTATAATTTTAAAGAAAGTTTATTGAACACTGACTCAAATTTTGGACTAAATCGTCCAAACATTTACAAAAATTAATACAAGCAATAAAATTTGCACATTCGTTGCAAATGAACAAATAAGTATCTGCACACACATAATCTATCATTATTTTTTGGGCATTTTTAGCGATTTCTAGCGGAGAAAAATAGAAACTTTGAACGTCGATTAAGTCAAGATCAAGTGACTAAGTTCGTTCATGAAATTTTTGTGTGGAATGATTTTCATTTGCTTGGTCCTAAGAATAAAAGATACATTTCAAATTGAAAACATAGCAACGCCAGCAATGTGCTAAAATTTACTCTTTGGAGTTCTTCCTACGAACTTCCATAATTCTTGACGTCTAATTTTTGACGTTGAATTGATCAGCCGATAACTATTGTTGACAGTGAACCAACCGGCGGGACTCAGCGTCGGCCTCGCCTTGTCTTTCGCCCCCGAGCGGAATTTAATTTTTATTAGTTTTGTTATTAACTTATAACTGTTTCAAATCTGTACAGAAAATCTATAAGAATATATAACCATTAGAAAATTTTAATTATTTTCTGAAGATGCACATTTCTCAAGATGGGACTTGGACGGATTTTCGGGTATCACATTCTACGATGTTCCTCGATTTTTTTTAATCCAGGCATCTACTTTATCGACGATAAAAGTTTATTTCCTATTCCTAATGTATTTTACTAGAAAACTTTCTTCATAATTATAAACATTTTGATATATGCAAACGTTCCTTAGTGTTTTCTGTATAAGTTCTTAAATGAACATAATTTCATTTTCTACACAAAAGTTTCATGAACGAACACGTGATCTCGACTTTATCGACGTTCAAAGTTTCTATTTATCTCGGCTAGAAATCGCTAAAAATGCTCTAAAAATAATGATAGGTTACGTATGTGCAGATACTTATTTGTTGATTTACAACGAATGTGCAAATTTTATTGCTTATATTATTTTTTTTAAGGTTAAGACGATTTAGTCCAAAATTGGCGTCTGTGCTCAATATACGGGAATCAAAAAATCTTAAATGCATCAAATCAAAAATTATCCGCAAAGTGCTATAACTCGAATGATAATATCCTATTTCAACAATTTATAAATATAGTTCTTTCAATTTTAACATATTGATGTAAACAAACGTTCTTTAGTGCTTTTTATTTAATCTGTTAAATTTTAAATACGATATCTTAATCCGTGTAGACACCGGGGATTAGTTTGGTCACGTGGTCACCAAAGGGCATGCCCTTAAGTAGCAGAAAGAACTTTTGGCATATCCATACCAATTTGCTTCATATCAAAATGCTCATAAAATTTTTGAACTAAATTTATAAACCAAATTTATAAGAAAAAAATTTTTCTTCCAATGTAAATGGTATGATTGTTTGCCCCTCGGCGTGAAGAAATCCTGGATTTTCCCCCACGTAACCTGAAATATCCAATATCCAGAAATGATTAGAAATTTCCATACTAGATTGCATTAACAAACAGCTTTTGCATAAAAATAATAAAAGTCGGTTTTACTGTTTTTATTTTTAGTTACTCGCAGCTTGAAAAAATCTTACGTGAGAATTGTTATCGACTACGTAATTTTTGCACGGCCCCTCTGTACAAATTTATATTTCTACTAATTAAATTGTTTTAAAACATTCATTTTTTCTCAAAAATTGTTTCAATATTGATTTATTATTCAGTACAGAATACAGATACAGTATTTAACAATCAGTCAATCAAAGTTTCATAACAGAAATAAATAAATACCCTAAAAAGATACATGATTTGGCGAGTTGACAAACTAGATTGGCGGTGCTGTAATGTTTGGTGCAAACCATAACGAGGTAGAACAATTAACGATGCTGTGATGAGAAGAGGAATATTCTTATGCTAGATATGCGATTGAATATATATATATGTACATGGATGGAGTTATACCCTTTTATTAAATCAAACTCGTGGCGAACCATAACCTGAACAAAGTTCACGCAAAATGGCGCGGTGCGCAAGCCCGGCTGCGAGTTGTAGTGGGGATATCACGTGTACCCCCTTCCTCTATGTTTACAGCGTAGAGCGGCATCTGGCGGTAAGACAAAAGTCACATTTAGTAGCCCATGGAAGCTTAACAAGGTTGAAGACGGGGAGTGGAGAGTGTGTGTTTTGTCTTTCTCGAACTACTGAGCGACAAAGTATGGAATGTATTACAATTCTCGGCGGGTCACGGAGATGGTGCCCTCGTTGATCCCGAACGATACATGACGGGATCGTGGCCAATTACCGTTCAAATCGTGTTTTTTAGTGAGTCGGAGTGCGTTTGACTTAAGGGCCTATGCACAACATCATCATGGCGCTTGTCACCTCGCTCTCGTCGCCGCTGCTCGTTCTAACTCTGGCCCTGGCCTTCCTTTCAGTCACACGTTGCTCCGACGCGACCTCCGGAAGTATCATAGGTAAGTCAATCTTGGTAGTGCGTTATTCTGACTACGGCGTAATTAAGCGCCCGGAGAATTCTCCTTAACTAACACTAAACTTTGCCTCAAGTTTCTATACCTTTTTTATTATTCATCTTACCTTCCTAAATACGTAATTGTTGTGGAAATATTGTAAACAGTATAGAAATGATTTTCAGGTAGTAAAACATTATCAGAAAAGGGAGTTTACTCATATTTCATAAGAGATAGTTATTTCCATCACATTCATAGGCGTAGTCTGCGTTATATTACACTATTAGTGAAAATGATGATTCTAGAATTTCACCTTTGACAACGCTTTTGCAAACAATTTATAATCTGATTAAATAGCGAGATACATAGTAGTCGGCTTTTTGTCCTGTTTTTTCTCTAATCCACTGAGGCGGTGTACTACTTATTAGAAAGTTTTTTATTTGCAACTTTTTTGTTAATTCCTGGTGATCGACACACTAGACGCAGAGCGACTATGCCTAACATAGTACAATAAAAAATATCTAGAAATGTATAAGATAATTTGAAATCAAAAGAATTAAAAACTTATTTTTTCACCCCTTTCTAACGTAACAAACTACATCGCAAAATAATGGGATTACATTTTAGCATATTCCTGTGACCCATTAAAAATTTTAAAACGTTTAGATTGCAATCTTCTTCAGATTGTACCTTTAAAGTTTCCGTTTATATGTGCAATCTTCTTATTTCATAATTATTTTCAATCCTACTTTTTTACAGATACGTTCGAAATTTGTTTAATAGCACTTAAGAAAATCTGATAATTAAAGTTTTAAGTCCAATACAAAAATAAAAAGGAAGTAAAATATTAGGAAGATTCAGTTTTCATTTGGTATTTTTTTTAAATTGAAGCAATCTGAAATAATTAAATTATTTCATTTACTCATAATCAGAATTAGTGTAAAACTGGCAGTTGATGATATAGTGTAAATTCGTTTACCAATTGTTTTAGAAAGTATTTCTTCTTGTAAGCCCGACTAAAAAAAGTAAGGAATCATCACAAATGGCTAGAAGTTCTGACGATTTTTTAACTTCCTGACGAGTCTGACTATTTCTGAAGATGTACTAATTCACATCCTATCAGGTAACTCACCGGCTAGGGCCATATCTAGGCTAATTGAATAGGATTAAAAATTACAAGTAACTTTTTTCCAATGTGGCATATACAGATTCAATAGTTAGCAATTTAGAATTTTGAATAATAAAAGGATTATTCTTGCAACCCAAACTGTGCCGATTTCTGATCATTTTTTCATAAATTCTGAATGTTCCTGACAATTTCTGCCTAGAAACTTAACAAAAATGGTCAGAAGTCCTGACAATTCCTAACTTTTGTTGAGAGGGATTAATACTTATTTGCTAATGAATAATCAAATTCTACTAGTTTACTTAGTCGCCGTTCAATTAATGTTACAAATTGTTAGAAGAAATTCTTACTAAAGTAATTAGTACGCGACTTTGCAGTATTTCGATCAGTATAGTTTTCTACTAAGGGATCATCCTGCGAAACATTATATAACTTTCTTTAAAATATAATTGTTGCTTAAAAGATTTAAAGTAATAAATTAATATAAAAAAGGGTGTAATCCACCTTAAAAATTTCGAACGTGGCTGCTATACGGACATGTTTTCATAAAGTACCCGAATTTTTATATAATTTTTTATATAAATTTTTTAAAAAATATATATGTGTGTGTGTGTGTGTGTTCAGGGTTGTTTATCCAATTTGGCAATTGTATAGAAAAATTATATAAACAAATGCCCAGTGTGGATTTTTAAAAACACAGAAAGAAATAATTTTGATCCTAATTATTGTTAAGTGATGTAACTAGTAAAAATTAGAAATTAAAATTGGTCATTTGATATTCGTTGTTAATTTTGTAAATCCACAACTAAAAATTACTGGCAATGAAACTTGGGAAAAGTAAGAGTGAAAAAAAAACGATTTTTTCTGGATGCTTGCACGGTCCCTGCGAATAAAATCCAAGGGGTACTGAGAGACGGAAAGTTGTTCACACATATTATTTCTAAATTTAATTAACATTTTTGTGTAAAAATACCAAATCAATTCAGAATTGTTTTATAAAAGTTCTTTTGAACGTTGTTATTTAATGTAGCCCCACTGTGCCTTTCGTTACGCATTGATCAATGAGGCCACGCGGCTGAACTTACAAATGAATATCTCTGATAGTTTCAGTATCAACAAGTTTGTTAAATCTTTTAGTCCCTCTTGGAATTTTTTGGTTTTTAATTGTATAAAACAGGCCTATCAATTATATCGTGCGCTTGTACGAACCGTTTAAATTTAATCAACGGTTTAGAAGTAATGGTATTTCAATAAAGTCGGGTTTCAAAATTCAAAATCCTGTAACTCCCTGATTAAACAAATTTTTGAAAACGCATAAACTTTACTCACGAAATACTAAAGTTTAACCAAGTTCAAATAAAATCGCTGGATTATAATACAACTCTGATAGTCGGGAAATGGTGGGACCCTTCACATATTAGTTAGTTTTCTTGGTCATGTTAAAACATTTTATTTATAGAGAACGAAGCAGATCAATGAAAGTTACGTAGCAATGGGGAAGGTGGTCATTCTCTATTTTCGCAGTAGTATTATAAGGGTTAAAGGATGACCCAAAAATCGTAATAAAAAAAGTGTTACGTAATATATGGATGACCCCTTAATTCAGGTCTAGAGAGCACCTAATGGCATATTCTATTTAAAAAAATATATCAATATATCGAGTGCGCGTAACGGGGGACGCGGATTTTATTAATCTTCGTTTAGCGAAGAGGGCTTTTTCTGAGATGAAAAAAACTCGAACCCTTTACTTAGAGAGAAAGCGGTTTACAAGAAAAAATGATTGAAGGAAATCCACTCGAAATGACTATCGATAAAGAATCAGATTTTTAACAGAAAATCGAACTATTCTATTTTTTGTTAAAAATGGAAAATTTTAAGAATAAAAATTTAATTATTTGATTGACAATTGTAATTTTTAATTAAACAACGATTTCAAATAGTTTTTTAAATTATTATAATTATAAGTAATGGAAATTTATAAATATGTAGACATTATTTTTATTTTAGTTATATTTTCGATGACTGATTTCTTTCAAATTTAAATTGTTTTTTAAATTTTAAGCGATTTAAAACGTTATTTTATCCTGAGCTAATTATTTGTTTAAAAAAAGTTACAGTCCTAATTATTATTTTGGCTTATTTCTTAATGTTTATTTTTAAAATTGTATAACCTCACTTTTTTCGAAAATAATTTTTTTATTAGAATACTAAAAAAATACAAATTATGAACATGTATAAATTTATTGTATTTTACCTTCATTTACGATTTCAAAGACAATAAACTCCTTCTTTTTAACTATCAATAAAAAATTATGAACAGTTAGAATTTTATTTGATTTAAAATTCAGTTACATTTTCAAAGAATATAACATCCTTCTAATGGTAGCTATTATTGCAATCTTAAACAATTGAAAATATAAATTCACCCTTTGCTGTTTTTGGTTTGTTTTGAAAACATTAAAATTGGAATTATTTTTGGAACTTAAAGAAGTTTAGAAAATTAAAATAATGTGTTTAGCTTTGGATCACAACGAATAGACTTTTGGCTGTTTTTCGACGAATAGACGTTTTGCTATTGTTTAACAAATAGGCTCAATTTTTTTACATAATTGAGTAAGAATATCTTTGTGATTTCTTTTCTTCTATAATGCTCTGCAAATTTTTAATAATGATTTAATATTTAAACAATTTTGATATAAAAGGTCGGCAATTGGTTAGCGAATATGCTCTGTTTGTCGACGGAATCAATAAATAATGTTTTTTCCAATAAGTCTTTCCTACGTTACTTTGCAAATTTACAATAATTATTAGTTATTCAATCCATTTTTATAAACATATTCAGAGTTTGGCTAATTTTCAAGGAATTGGCACAATTTGTTTACGGACTCAAATAAGAATGCTTTTGTGATTACTCTTTTCTGTGTTGCTTTGTAAATTTATAAGAATTAATAATAATTTAAACCATTTTCATATAAAAATTCAGAGTTTATAAATTTTTTAACAAATGGGCTCAATTTTTTCAGAATGAACTGAAAATATATTTCCAATGACTCTTGTCTCATGCTTTGCAAATTTCCAAGAATTACTAATTTCTTTAAAAAAGTTCATAAACAAATTTGGAGATTGAATATTTTTCAACGAATAGGATAAGTTAGATTAGCAAATCAAGAAATAATGTATTTTCAATCACTATTTACTACGATATTTTCCAACTGTACAATAATTATTATTTTAACAATTTTCATAAACATATTTAGGGCTTCGCGATTTTTTAAGTAAAGAAAGATTTATTTTCTATAATTTTTTTCTACGATACTTAATAAATATACAATAATTATTAACTATTTAAACAATTCCAATTAAAAAATTAAGGTTTTGGTTATTTTTCAACGAACAGGCTCAATTTTTTACATAATAAATGACGAATGACTTTTTTGTAATTCTCTGTAAATTTCCAAGAACTAATTATTATTTAAACAATTTTGATTTAAAGAATCTGTCCGCAGCGCGGGCACATTCTCATCGCGCGGTTTGCTTCGCTCGCGAGTTAGAACGCGCCTAGGACGCGCGAATGTTGCTTGTCGCGCTTAGCGCTCGATGCTGTATTTATCTCGCGCTTCGCGCTCGATTATGTATTAGATCTTTTTTATGTACATATATTTTGTCGATCTATCTATTCTCCTACCTTGCTTTGTTCTAACTTTTTGAATTATTATAAACATATCAAGAGCTTTAATAATTAATTAAGTATTAAGTGATTATGTATTAATAATTATTTAATTAATTTTCATAAACAAATTGAGTGTTTATGTAGTTTTAACGAATAGCCTCAATTTCTTTATGGAGTCAACTAAGAATGTATTTCCGATGACTCTTTATACGATGCTTTACAAATTTATAATAATTATTATTATTTATTTAAACAATTTTTACAAACATATCCAGACCTTGGCAATTTTTTAAGGAATGGGTACAATTTTTTAACGGAGTAAACTAAGATAGTGTTTTCAATGACTCTGTTTTATGTTATTTTGCACATTTACAAGAATTAATCATTCTTTAAACAACTTTCACAAATAGTTTGGCTATTTTTCAGCGAATGTGGTCAGGTTTTTACAGAATTAACTAATAGTATCTTCCCAATGACTGTTTTCTATTATGCTCTGCAAATTTCCAAGATTTAATAATTATTAAAACAATTGTCATGAACAAATTAACAGTTTGACTATTATTCAAAGAAACGGCTCAATTTTTCTACGGAATCAACACAGAATTTATTCCCTATAATTTTTGCCTACGATACTTTTTAAATAAAAATTAATTATTAAAACAATTTAATAAATAAATGTATAGTTTGGTTATTGTTTAGCTTACATAAAAACATACATGCAGCTATAACCTTTTCAATAATAAGTATACATTTTCTATCTAGACTATTATATTGAAATCAAAATCATTTGAACATTTTAAACAAATTTATTTTTATGAGCAAATATATGCACCATATATTCATTAAGAATAAAAAACCCATGCAAATTTTATAATGGTAAAAACTTTAGTTTTTATTAATTTTAGTCTTTTTGTTCATTTCCACCAGTACTTTAATAATCTCTTCAAGTGAATGATAATTTGCTTTATCAAGATTTTTTGGAATAATTTTTCTCTTACAATATATTTGTCCTCATATTTAACTGTGATTTAGTACTCAGTCGAATATATAACCGGTGTTACTAATATTATTAATTATTGTACGTTGCGTTTTTATTTTTAAAAGCCCGATGAAACAGAGGTCTATACTCGCACAATTATTTATTCTGCATCGTGAGAGGGCATCCATGCGAAGCCGTGTCCAATTGAAAGTTATTTAAAGAAATATTAATCTCATGGTATTCTATTGGTCTACATTTGAAAATAAAATACAGTGAAACCCCTTAATAGCCCTCCCTTCTATAGCCCTGCCGATAATTGACGCCGCGCCGGTAGGTTGGTGTAGCAAGACTGCATGGGGACTACGGTTGTCACTCATGCGAGCATTAGGTATTTTCACTTTAACCATTAGCTAACTTCACTTTGTTAAAATTGTAGGGGAAAGCAAAGGATCAAATGCATGGAACAAAACTTTATTTCTGTAATATCTTTGTAATTAATAATAATTATTATCATTTTATTATTTTAATAAATAGTAATTAAAAAATAAAAACTATTTTTCAAATACACTTATATAAAAAAAAGCTTTTACGAAGATATTAGCAAAATAGAGAAAAAATGAACTGAATCCCATGCATTTGGTCCCTTGCCCCCCCCCCCCCCCCCCCCCCCCCCCCCCCCCCCCCCCCCCCCCCCCTCCACCCAGCAACCTATGCAGTGAAGTTAGCTGTTGATTGAAGTGAAAATACCTAATTGGGGCGTGAACAAACAAAAGCAGAGCAGGCTATAGTGAGTCAGTTCCCACTCACCGTCAGCCCCAATCTCGGCGCTGTAGAAGAGTTTCACTGTAATTGCATCTAAGTTAATTGGTCGCGCGCGTATAAGATTCTAGTTTTAGTTGGAAATTCATCTTTCTGGTTTAATATTCAACTATTCCAGTTAAAAATGTACAACTTCAGTTAAAAATTTATCATTTTGCTTGAAAGTGTAACTATGTTTTCTAAAGTTAGTTGTTTTTTTAAGGTTAGTTTAACTTATTCCAACTAAATATGCCATAGTTTTAGTTGAAAATTGTATTGTTTTAATTTCAAACTGATCTGTTTGGTTTAAAATTTAACTATTTCAGTTGAGGATTCATAATTTTAGTTAAAAATTCATCAGTTAGGTTGAAAATTTAACTATGTTGTTGGAATTTCGTTTTTTGTCGGAAATTCATTTTTGTTTTTATTAAAAGTAAAGTACTCCATTTTTTGTTAAAAATGAATGTTTTTTCGTGAAAAATTTAAGTATTTAAAAAAAAATTCATTTATTTTGCCATTTTGGCTCTGTTGTGTTAAAGGACCTATAAAATGAACGCCATTAATTAAAATAAATGTTTGATTTTTGCGGTAAAACTGAATGGTCGAAAAAAATGAAAAACTTAACCTGTAGAAACTGGAAACTGACCGGGAATATGAAATCGTCCGTCGAACCGCCACCCTGAAAGAAGAATATGGATTTCGTAGTAATAAAGTGATCTAAATTTATTTCTCCGCATTTATGACTCATGTGGTTATTTTTAGGGTGAAGGCTAATTAATGTTAATTTAGATTTTTGCACAGATCTTGAGAAAGGTCTGTTCAATTTCAGGAAATTTCAGTTCAAATTTGCACATCAGAAAATGGACTAGGTAGTAAAAAAGTGATCTAAATCGATTTCACAGCACATATGAGCCTTGGGTGCATTCTTAGGGGGTTAGTTAAGTTAAATCCAGATTTTTCCACAGATCTTGAGGAAGGTCTGTCTTTTCAGCGTTATATACAATTTCAGGAAATTTCAGTTACAAATGATTAATGAGAAAATGGAATTAGTAGTAAAAAAGTTATCGACATTTCTTTACTTGCATTTCTGACTTTTTGGGCTATTTTTATTAAAAATAATAATCCTTATAAATCCTGATTTTTGTACAGGTTTTGAAAGGTCAGTAGCAGACCGTCATTATCAACCACGAGCAAGTGTAGTTCGGAGTTTTCCAAGAAATTTGCCTATTTTCAAGAATAAAAATCTGCCCGCTGCGCGGCATATACTCTTCGCGCGCTACTGTAGGTTCAAAATAATTATATTTAGAACGCAAATGCATCGATTTTAGGTTTTTTTTTTTTTAATTCAGGTCTAAATTTCCTAAACGAAAATTTAGAGTTATTTTTTTAGTTTTTCTTTATTTATTTTTCATGGTAATGGAAATAGCCATAAAAATGTATGTTTATTCAGGGTGGCCACTAAACCGGGAGAATTGGGAGAAACTTGCACCGGGATAAAGCCGGGAGAGAAATATTACACCGGAAGATTTTCCCGTATTTCATAATTCGCGTATTTTGTGATTCTTGCAAGTTTCCATCTAGGAAGTATATAATTTTCAAATTGTTTAGAATAATTAAACTTTACAGGTTCACAATATTTCTTGCAGTATTTAAAATTCTGCAATTTGGAATGCGAAACTGACAGTGACTTTTGATTTGACAGAATCACATCTTTTAATAAAAAAATCTATCCAGCATCGTTTTAAATGTCACTTGATCCTAATTATATGATATTTTTTAATTATATATTTTTAAATAATAAATTTCTATAATTTTAATTTACAATTATATTTTGAATGTGCAGTTCTAAAACAGTTTAATCTTTGAGGGCTTGAAAGTAAATTCTTTTCTTAAATTATTTCTTAGATTAATTTTTGGAGGTTCTGAATGTTATATTTCACAATATTGTAGTTTCAAATTCAAATATTCAACATTTCACAGCCATTTCGCTATTAAATATTTCAAAATTTTGTTCTAAAAGCATTGATAGTGAGTTTTGATTTTAATAATCCTTAATATGAAATCACTAAACGATATTGTCGATTTCGATTGTCACACTACTCGATTTTCATTGCTATATGCGTGAGACACGAGTTATGAATGGGTTAGACAGAGTTGGAAAATATTGAAAAAATTGTCACGATTGCTCGTTCTTTGATAGCTACACGCGTGCGAAAGGGACACTCGTGAGTCACCGTGAGTTAGACAGTGATGAAAAGTTACACGCGTTTTCTTGAAGTTAAATAATCCCAACGGAGCTGGCTTCATCTGCGCGTGCTTGGATTTAAGTGACGTTCATTGGCTACGGTGCGCGTCTGTACTTGATTTTTGAATACGTACGCGAACTAGAGCCAAAGAGCGACGCACAGTTCAAGCATGCGCAAGTATTTTTGGATCACTGTTGGGAATAATAATCGAATCAAATTTCGAGCTCGATAATATCAATCAATGCTTATCATTTACCACCACCTTTCCACCCGTACCACTGCAATCGCAATACAGGGCATCTGCTTGTTAGTTATGATCGAATTCTTATTTCAATTTAAGCCTCTCTGCTTGTTATTCATGATCGTATTTTTATTTCGAGTTCGGAAAGTACATTTTAAAGCATTTGAACGAGCTATCTGGACCATTAAATATATACCTGAGTGCCTGCGGAGAATTTCTCCGAGCTTCTCAGAGCCTTGAGAATCTTTAGCATATACTCTGAGATTTCTATCGGTAGGGTTAGTATATTTTTAATTATAAGTTAATGTTTAATCTATTATTTGTCATTAATATAAACATTAACATTAAGTAATATTTCTATGAAGCATGGAATTTGTTATTAAAGTCCATTGCTGGTGGAAAATGCGATAACAACTTTTGAAATTTTGAGGTTAGGAATTAATTTTAGAATACAAAAGCGAACTGCTGGTCGCAGAATTAGGTATTTTTGGCCACTTTAATGTAAATCTTCCGTATATGTCTACAAAAATATATCAAATATTATTTTTTGCTATGAAAGGTTACGAAAATGTACTACAAAAACTTTAAGAAAGTTGAGCTTTTACTCAAACTTTTCTCACTAATTACATAAAGATTTCATTCACATTTATAAAATGTTTGGTGAAAAAACAGAAACTATTTTATCAGGATTAAAATAATAAATAGCTTTTTATGTTTTCATCTTACTTCTTTTTGATAAATTTGTTTACTGCGAGCAGTTCGCTCTTGAATTGCAAAATGTAATATTAACCTCAAAATCTCAATAAGTTGCTACCGCATTTTTTATCAGCAATGAAATTTTATAACAAATTCCATGCATCACAGGAATGATTATATTGAATGCAAATAATAACTAAAACATTAACTTATAACTAAAAATACACCAATGTTACACTAACTTTACTCAATATCAGAAAAATACCATTAAACTCCTTGCACTTCACCTTCACCACAAAACAGCTGCATAAAATATATAGGCTTCCAATGTTTTATGTGCATTTAAACAATATATAATTTAAGAAATGTAGGATTGAATGAATTATGTTCAGGTTTATGGATGTAGCGGTTCTTCATATTTATATTTCTAACAAAAAACACAATTTTTCAACAAAATACGGGAATTTTCAAACAAATAATTCCATTTTTAACTAAAAAAAAAATCAAGTTTCAATAAAAAATATCAAATTTTAAACAAAAATAGAATAATTCAGATTTTCGGAAAGAAAACTTAATATTCAATAAAAAAATGAAACTTTCTACAGGTTATTTAAAATTTTAACCAAAACAGGCGAATTTGACAGCAAATAGTAAAAGTTTTAACAAAAAAGATGAAATTTCAATCACAAAGATTAATTTTCTATTTAAAAACATCTTTTTTAAGAAATAATAGATTTTCAACTAAATTAATTCTCAATCCAAGTACAATAATATATAAAGTTTTCAAAATAAGATGGAATTCACTTAAATTCAGGCAGGTTCTACACATTATATAGCAGAATCTTTCAGCGATTAACATTTTTTTATAGTAAATTATACAAGACGTTTTTTCTGATATAAGACAAAAAAATGGAATTTGGAAATCTATGTTTAGAATAAAAAACGGATTAATTCTTTAACCGTAAAATAATTTTTAACAAAACAGATGAAGTTTCAATTAAAAATATCAAATTTTAAACAAAAATAGAATAATTCAGTTTTTAGTGTATAAAAGTTAATATTCAATCAAAAAAATGAAATTTTCTACAGGTTATTAAAAATTTTAATTAAAACAGATGAACTTGACACCAAATAGTAAAAGTTTTGACAAAAAGGATGAATTTTTAATCACAACGATTAATTTTTAATTAAAAAAAAAATTTTTTACAAGTAATAGAATTATCAACTAAATTAATTTTCAATACAAAAACAATATTATAAAAAGAATTTAGAATAAAATAGAAGTTACTTATAACCAGGCAGGTTCTACACATTATTTAGCAGATTCTCTCAGCGATTAAAATTCTTTTATAGTAAATTACGCAAGAAGTTTTTTTCCGATCTGAGACAAAAAAGTTGAATTTGGGCATCTATGTTAAGAATAATAAAAAACAGATTAATTTTTCAGCCATAAAATAATGTTTAACTAAAAAGATGAAGTTTCATCAAAAAAATATCAAATTTTAAACAAAAATAGAATAATTGAGTTTGTAGT
Source organism: Belonocnema kinseyi (assembly GCF_010883055.1). Taxonomy (NCBI): domain Eukaryota; kingdom Metazoa; phylum Arthropoda; class Insecta; order Hymenoptera; family Cynipidae; genus Belonocnema; species Belonocnema kinseyi. Next base: position 134,903,019 of record NC_046657.1, on the reverse strand, counting down.
TTATAAAAGTTAATATTCGATCAAAAAAGAATTTTTATACAGATTATTTCAAATTTTAATTAAAATAGATGAACTTGACACCAAATAGTACAAGTTTTAACAAAAAAGGTATTATTTCAAACATAAAGATTAATTTTTTATTTTAAAAAATGGTTTTAAACAAATAATAGAATTTTCAACTTGATTAATTTTCAATGCAAGAACAATATTATCAAAAGTATTTAAAATAAAATAGAATTCACTTAAAATCAGGGTTCTACACATTATTTAGCAGAATCTCTCAGCGATTAAAATTGTTTTATAGTAAATTATGCAAGACATTTTTTCCAATCTAAGACAAAATAATCGAATTTGGACATCTATGCTAAGAATAACAAAAAACAGATTAATTTTTTACCCTTAACATTAATTATCTACAAAAAAAACTATTGTTTTTCAACCAACAATGATATAATTAAAATTTTCCTTAGACATTAATTTTTAACAAACAAAAAAAATAAAGAAAATAGTTCAATCCTAAATAAACAAGATAAGGTTTTAACAAAGGAAAATAATTTTCTACCAGAAAAACGAATTTTCAAATGAAAAAATTAATTTTTATTTAAAAATATAATTTTTCATTCTGAAATTGTCCCGTTGAATTTTTAATCAATTTTTAACGAAATAGTTGAACTCTTATCAAAAAGATCAGTTTTAAAACAAATAGTGGAGTTTTCAACAAAAAAGATAAATTTTTAATTAAAAATATAGTGACATAAAACCAGAAATAGGATAATTCCTTTTTAGTTAAAAGAATTAATATTTAACAACAAAAAATTAAATTTCAACAAATTAATTGAAATTTTACTAAAATAGATGCATTTGATGATACATACATAGTTGATCTTTCAAGCAAACAAATGTATTTTCAATCAAGAAGATTAATTTTATATAAAAAAGACGATGTTTAAAACAAAGAATTGAATTTTCAACCCAAAAGTATCCATTTTTAATTCCAAATTTCAGTGTTCCACCAAAAGCGGGATAGTTAAATTTTCAGTTAGAGAATTTAAAAAAAACGGAATGTGCAACTTAATAGTTTTGTTCTCAATCACAAAGATGAATTTTCAAACGAGAGGACTAATTTCCTACCGAAATAACGAATCTTCAGTTAAATATGTGCATTTTCAAACCAAAGGGTTGAATTTTCAACTACAAAAGATCAATTTTTAACTTCAAATATCAATTCTCTACCAAAAATGATACATTACAATTTTATCTTACATAAATTAATTTTGCACTAACTTTAAAGGAAATTTCAACAAAATAGTTGAATTCTCAATTAAAAAGATGAATTTTCAAGGAAGTAGTTTTATATTTCTAACAAAAAATACAAATTTTTAACAAAATGCATAAATTTTCAAACAAATAATTCCACTTTTAACTGAAAAAGATCAAGGTTCAATAAAAAATATCAAGTTTTAAACTAAAATAGAATAATGCAGTTTTTAGTTTATAAAAGTTAATATTAAATCAAAAAACTGAAATTTTCTACAGATCATTTCAAATTTTTACTAAAACAGATGAATTTGACACCAAACAGTAGACACCATGGTGGCCTATATCAGAGAATTTTATTAAATCTATAAAAAGTACACAATATCTTGTAAGTACGCAGTTTTACAATTGGAAGCAGTATTTTTTGATTAATATCTTAGTTGTGAACCAATAAAAAATGAAAATCACTTGTTTTTAAATTTAAATTTTGTTTAATGTTATTAAGAACTATTGATAATTTTTGCAGTAATCTTAAAACATTATTTTATTTTAAAGAAGTGCAATTGATGAGAAAACAGTACCAATGTAATCGAAAAAGTTTTGTTATCAATTTTTTATTTAATGAAACCATTTTCAATCGAAAAAGTTGTTTACAAATGATTTTTTCAGTGACGTATTTGTAATTATATTAAATTTTTTATTATTTTATTCCTTTTTTGTTTTTTTTTTTTTAGATGACCTGTTTGTACGAAATTTATTATTATAAATTGTAAGAAACCTTATACAGATGTAAATTGTTTTCAACTAAATTAATTTTTAATCCAAGAACAATATTATAAAAAGTATTTAGAATGAGATAGAATTCACTTTAAATCAAGCAGGTTCTATAAATTATTTAGCAGAATCTCTCATCGATAAAAATTATTGTATAGTCAATTATGCAAGACGTTTTTTCCCATATAAAACAATAAAAAGTCGAATTTGGACATCTATATTAAAAATAATATAAAATAGATTAATTTTTTACCCATAAAATTAATTCTCTGCAAAAGACGATTAGTTTTTAACCAACAATGGTATAATGAAAATTTTCCTTAAAGACATTAATACATAGTTGAAGTTTCACACAAACAGATGAATTTTCAACCAAGAAGATTTATTTTATATAAAAAAAGACGATGTTTGAAACCAATAATTGATTATTTAACACAATAATATCAATTTGTAATTTAAAATTTCAATTTTTTACCGAAAGTGGGAGAGTTAAATTTTTAGTTAAAGAATTTAATTTTTAACAAAAAAAAACGGAATGTGAAACTTAATAGTTTTGTTTCTAATCACAAAGATGAATTTTCAAACGAGAATACTAATTTCCCTGTTTAAAAAGACGATATAAACAAAAAATATATTTTTAACAAAAAAGATCCATTTTTTTTAAATATCATTTTTCTATCAAAAATGGTATAATCGACTTTCCTCTTAAAGAAATTAGTTTTTCACCAAAAAACGAATATTTCATGTAATAATAGAATCCTCGAAACAAAGATGAAATTTCTATTAAGAATTTATTTTTCTACCAAAAATAACGAATTTTCAACAAAATTCTGAATTTCTAAATATTGCATCAAAACAGATAAATTTATTTCCAAATAGTTCAATCTTTAACGAAAAAGGTCGTTTTTAAACCAAAAAGATTAATTTTCTACCAAAACATAAAAATTAAAAAAATTTAATTATTAAGTACAAAAGGTCAATTTTCAATTTAAAATATCAATTTTCAACCAAAAATAGTAGAATCGAAATTTCTTTTAAAGAAATTTGTTTTTGACAAACTGAAAAGGATTTTTTCAATCCTTAATGAAAAATATTAATTTTCAACCAATAATATTACGTTTCTACAAAAAATTACGAATTTTGTACAAAATCTAGAAAGTTTCAAACAAATATACGATTTTTATCTAAAAAAATATCATTTTTTAACCAAAAGTAATATAAGTAGAATTTATCATTATAAAAATTAATAATAAAATAGAAATTTAAAAATAATAGTTGAATTTCCAATCAAAAAGGTTCGTTTTGAACCGAAACAGATGAAGCCTCAATTATGAACTTAATATTCAACGAAAAATTAAATAGTTCAGTTTTTAGTTAAAAAAATAATGTTCAACTTAAAGAAGTACAAATAAAAATAAAGCTGAGTTCTCTGCCAAAACAGATTGCAATTAAAAATATCAATACGTTTTTGACAAAAAATGGAAAGTTGAATTTTCTCTTCAATAAATTAATGTTAAAAACAAAGAATTGTCAGAAAAATGGTTGAATCCTAAATCAGCAAGAAGAATTTTCAAACATGAAGATTAATTTTATACTAAAAACGACGAATTTTTATCAAAATCCATAAATTTTTAAACAATTAGTTAGATTTTTAACTAAAAAGATTAAACTTTAATTTAAAAAATTACTTTTTCACCAAAAATGTCATAGTTTAATTTTCTGTTAAAAAAATTAATTTTCAACAAAAAAAATGGTTATAAAAATTATTTCAAAGGAGATCGAATCCATTTACCATCAGGCAGATTCTTCAATTCAAGTCTTTGAATCGATCAGGAAGGAAATTTTATTGTTTTTAGATTAAATTTTAAGAAAACTTTTTCGTCATAAAAAAATTCTATGTTCAAAAGATTAATTTTTAAGCAATAATATTAATGTTTTACAAAAAAGACAAATTTTGAACGAATTACTTGATTTTTAAACTATAAGGGAACCATTTTTTAAAAATGTTGTTGAAAATGTTCAACAATTTAGATGCATTTTTTTTATGTCTTGACTAAAATTGTTTCTTTGTTAAAAACACATCTCTTTGTGTAGAAACTTTATTTTCTTACTGAACCTGAACACAATGAAAATGTATCCCTTTAAGTTGAAAATTCAACTGCTTTTTAAAGCTTTCCTTTTTGGGTGGAAAACTCCACAATTTTGTAGATATTTTTCTTTTTTCTTTGTTCGTTCTAAAGCTTTGGGCTCGATAATATATGCATATATACATCTACAACTGTAATTTGGTAGTTGTGAATTATCTTTTGTTAAAGCTCCTTTGTTGAGGACTCAGTTATATTTTTTTAAATTTGTATTTTTTGTTTGCATTCGACTACTTGGTTAAATGTTAAACTAAATGAGTAAAAATGGATCTTTTTGGGGTTGAAGATTCATCAACGACCTTTTACAAATTAATTTTTTTGTAGAAGATTCATTATTTTAGTTAAAAATGTATCTCTGGTTAAAAATCTAAAAATTTTCTTGACACGAATTTTTTTATTCAATTCAGCTGTTGTTATTTTAGAATAATCATATTTTTTAGTTTTTGGTTGAAAATTTATCTACTTATTTAAAAGTTTAACCATTTTGTTAAAATCTTATATTTTTGGATGAAAAAGTAACTATTTGATTGCCAATTCGTTAATTTTTTAAAAGTGAAAATTAAACTTTTTCATTTTCAGTGTAAACGTTGATGACTCCCTAATTTAAAATATTGTTCAAATCTAAAATTTGGAAATTTATAATTTGAAATTCTTAAATTCAGAAAAATCACAATTGCTTAATATTTAGAAATATTTGATTTTTCATGTAAAATCAGTAGTTTTAAATAAAATATTCAAAACTAAACAAAACACTGAACTTTTGAACATTCAAATGTGTGTTGTTCTTTAAGAAAAACAAGTAATTCACAAGTAAAATTGTTGAATTTGGATGTGTAATAAATATTGAACACTTATCATTCTTAATGAAAATTCGAATAAGTTGAAGAGATATTTAGAAAAACTGAAAAAATTCGAAATTATTAAAAACTTTCAGATGATATCAAATAATTTAAACTAGGCCCTACTTTAAAATAAAATGTAAAATTTTGCAGATTTCGAACAAAAAATAACTAGCTAGTATCAAATCGGGATCGTATCGATATCGAGAAATATCGCTCGACGGCATCACTGGCCAGGTTACTTCCTGTTTTCACGCTTGAGCTAGGCCGGTGGCTTCCAGCCTGGTTCTAGATTGTCCTTAGTGGCTCGAGCCCGGCTAGAGAGGAAATCTCTTAATTCTTGTATCCTTTCGCACTGCGCATGCGTCGCTGCCACAGCTGAGTTTGTTACCCTTTGCGCGCTTATTTAAAACGATGAAATCTGTAAATCGATTATTCACAACTAAAGTACATAAAAATATCAATAATTACACAGTCACACAAAAAAATCTTTTTCCGGGTCTGGATAATAGACGATGTTCACTATATGTTTTTGGGGTCGCTGAATCTGAATCAGAGATCCAAATAATACCAGCACGTCAGGGTTCTGACATAGCCTCAAAAAAGCTCATAATTTTGTTTTCTAGTACCGTTTTCCAAGCCTGGAGGTCAGACTATGTTTATTATATGTTTTTGGGGTTGCTCAATCCGAATTCGTGGCACAAAAACGCCAGAATGTCAGGATTCTGACATAACCTAAATAAAAAAACTCATAGAATTTTTTTCGATTTCACGATTCAGTCAGGGTTTCGACGTAACCTTCAAAATATCTTGTAATCTAAGCTATTTAACGTTTTAACGTTTTGACTTTAGCCAGGTATGTTAAGCTGAGGAAACCACATCTTTGAATCGAGCTAAAACCTATCTCATAATTAAGGGCTAATGTGAAATAAATCTTAAATCGAGTTCTGCCATATCACATAATTAAGGGCTCATTTAATTATCATTTAATGCCCCATTGCCAAATATAATACTCCACTATTTTAAAAAATCCGGGGATTACGTTAGCTTAACGTTAAGCTGACGGAACCCCATGTGAAATAAGCGTTTAATCGAGTTCTATCGTATCACATTACTAAAGGCTCATTTAATTCTCTCCAAAACCACCAAAAATTATTTTCCAAAAGCTACCCCTAATACTGAAAAATCACCCTTAATATAAATTATACACAAATTGTAAATCTGACCATACCAGAATTAAGGGCTTAATATAAATTATTCACAAATTGTAAATCTGTCCATATCACATTTGAGGGATCATTAAAGGTTAATGTTATGTCTTTTAAAAAATTATAATCCTCTGCTTTTGAAAAATAAGGATTATGCTGGCTGAAAGCTAAGGCGATACGCGAAAATAAGACAATTATTTACTCTTAACTTTTTTTAATACCGCATACTGTCTAAATTTCAATGTTGAGATAAATAATTTTCAGCGAAAATCCTTACAGATTTTAATTATGTCTACGTATCTTACTGGTTCGAATTTAGAGAATAATTAAGGACTCACTTATTAACGGTAGCTGAAGTAAACCCCGGTTGGAAAAAAAATAGTAAAGCATTAAATTTGGCTATGGGGCATTAAATGAGAATTAAATGAGTCCTTAATTATAGTATTGTCAGATTTACAATTTGTGTATAATTTATATTAAGTTTGGTTTTTCAGTATTAGGGGTGGCTTTTGGAAAATAATTTTTAGTGATTTTGGAGAGCACTAAATGGGCCCTTAATTATTTGATAGGACAGAACTCGATTCAACGTTTATTTCATATGAGGTTCCGCCAGCTTAACGTTAAGCCATGTAACCCCCTTTTTTATAAATAGTGAAGCATTAAAGTTGGGAATAGGGCATTAAATGAGCCCTTTATTATGTGATATGACAGAACTCGATTTAACATTTATTTAACATGGGGTTCCGCCAGCTTAACGTTAAGCTAGCGTAACCCCTGTTTTCTAAAATAGTGCAGCATTAAATTTGGCAATAGGGCATTAAATTAGCCCTTAATTATGAGATAGGTTTTAGCTCGATTCAAAGATGTGGTTACGTCATCTTAGCATATCTACTTTAGCCTATATTAAACAAAATTCAGTATAACTCACAAACCCTGTTTACTCCACAAAACAAAGGTATATATGACCGACGGCATTATCGCCACCCGATGTACAACGCAAGGAGGTTGCTCGATCGGATTTTGTACATAATATTGTCCTTGCAATGGATTTTTTAAAATGTATTTGAATTTGTGAAATGCTTACCAAGAATAAATTAATGATTAGATAAATGAATTGTAAACATGGTCTGACCCCCGGACTCAGAAAGGAAAATTTTATGACGTTTTTTTGAGGTTATGTCAAAACTGACCATACTCATGCCTGGCCATACTCATGACTAACCGTACTCATGGGTTGCTGTAACCGAACTGGTTCGGTTATACCAAGGTTGGTCGCCCCCTGTCCCACATTCTATAGAAATGGATGGTGGCTTAAGGAATTAAACAATAAATACTAAAATAAAATGATTACGCAAGTATATATAGTTTATTTCTGAGTCCTAATTCTACAAATCCTGAATCCTAATTATAATAAATAAACAAATATACATATATTTACATGTACTTGAAGTTACGAACGTTCATATGAACGAAATTAAACATTTTTTTCTCCGAATTTTTTTTTGCCTAAATCATTTAGGATGACAAAAAATGATGTTCCATTGGAAGAAGTTTTCGAAATTTTTATTTTTTGAGGGGTTGAATACCCTTAAAAATCACCCATTATTCAAACCTGCCAAACACAATTTTGATTGTCGATATTTGAAAATATAAAAACGTGAAAAATTATCTTTTTTTACCTAACTAATTATAGAGTGAGTGAGAAAGTTCGGCAAGACCCCTAAAA
>NC_046657.1:134893383-134894971 GCF_010883055.1 Belonocnema kinseyi | reverse complement strand
AATGTAAGGCAAAAGAGGAGTGGGCTCATGGTGTCGCCCTGAAAGACACCTCTCTGAAGCGTGACCTTGTTAGTTGTCACACGATTTTTGCCAGATGAGATACTAAATCTGGTTTTCTAAAGCGGCATCAATCTCTATGCACCCAACTATTTGCGGATGAACCTTTAAGATTTCCAAAAGAGAGATGATAAGTCTATGGGATGTGGAATCGAAAGCTTTCCGATAATCAATCCAGGCCATCGATAGGTCACGCTGGTAGAATGCTGCATCTTTGCAGACACATCTATCGATGAGCAGGTTCTCCCGACATCCGGCTACGCCTTTCTTTGAGCCTCGTTGTTCATACATTTCTTGCCACACAAGTTCAATTGCCCGAACAATCCTATCATTTAGGATAGCTGTGAATATCTTATAAAGCGTGTTCTGACAAGTTATTGGCCTGTAGTTTTTCGTGTCAGCTAACTTGCCTATTTTCGGCAGGAGTGTTGTGCGCCCTTCCGCCAACCACTCTGGAATCGGCTCTTCCGACTTTAAATATGAGGTGAAAATACGGGGCAAATGCTGATGGGTTGAAGAAAACTTCTTCCACCAGAAGGTTTTGATACAATCTGTCCCGGTGCGGAATAGTTTCTGAGTCTTCGTCCAGTCTATGCTGAACTTCGTAGACTTCTCTCCAAAATACTTCGACCTCCTCTGGTTTAGGTGGGTGTTCGACAGTAACTGGAGGGTCTTGGAAGAGTCGAGATGGGTCAGAGAGAAACTGTTGATTTTCTCTGACCCACCTCTCCCTCCGCTCTAGACTTCTCTTAGCGTCAGATAGTATCCGTATTATCTCAACAATATGCTGCCTGATGGTCAGCAGCTTTGACTTGTTAAGTGTGTGATAACGGGTCCGGAGTTCGCGCGCGAACTTTCGAACCTTGGCGGTAAAATTCCTGTCAGATGTGATGTAGTCAATCACACATTGAAAGCAGGACGCGTACTGTCTTGCCCAGCTTATCTTTATGGCAAGTTGATGCATTCGTATTTTGATCTTATGATCAGCCGTTGGTTTTGTTTTACGGTTCGCATCGGCCAAAGCTCTCGCTGCATTATACACACAATAATTGATAGCCCAGAGGTTGGATTCACCGGAAAAATATCCACGAAGCTCGTCATCCATTTCAGCCAGATCTTTAGGCTTGAGAGAAATCTTGGTGTTGATGTTTCTCAGGGTCGTAAAGCATCGCTCTTCATCTATTGGATGCCTGCCCGCGTTTGGTCTTAGTGTCGCCTCTCTTTCTTTGTTGCCGGCTTGTTCTAGCTGTGGTAGAGTAAGCGTTTCGCTTACATAGCCCCTCCTACGGGGTAGTTCAGCATGGTTTCGCAGACGTTGCTGCGAAAAGTGCGATAGCTCCGGGTGTTTCTTACAACACAGAACGTGCAGTCGTGCCATGTAACCCCGTTCAGGGGCCACACTTGCATCCCAGCACTCTAGCAAGTCGTCATTCAATTGCTCCGTCCACCCAAAGGTCGCGAGATCCCGCCGATCCATCGCATTGAATCCATTTTCATTGGCTCCCCCAGCTCTAGATTGGTCGGCATTGTT
>NC_046657.1:134892209-134893283 GCF_010883055.1 Belonocnema kinseyi | reverse complement strand
TCACTCCCTCTATAATTAGTGAGATAAAAAAAGAGAATTTTTGACGTTTTTATATTTTCAAATATCGACAATCAAAATGGTCATTTTTAACATTTTAGGTGTTTTTATTTTAAGGGTGGTTTTTAGGGGTCTTGTCGAACTTTCTACTCACTCTATAATTATTTAGGTAAAAAAAGATAATTTTTCACGTTTTTATATTTTCAAATATCGACAATCAAAATGGTCATTTTTAAACATTTTAGGTGTGGTTATATTAAGGGTGGTTTTTAGGGATCTTGCCGAACGTTCTCACTCCCTCTATAATTAGTGAGATAAAAAAAGAGAATTTTTGACGTTTTTATATTTTCAAATATCGACAATCAAAATAGTCATTTTTAACATTTTAGGTGTTTTTATTTTAAGGGTGGTTTTTAGGGGTCTTGCCGAACTTTCTCACTCACTCTATAATTAGTTAGGTAAAAAAAGATAATTTTTCACGTTTTTATATTTTCAAATATCGACAATCAAAATGGTCATTTTTAACATTTTAGGTGTGGTTATATTAAGGGTGGTTTTTAGGGGTCTTGCCGAACGTTCTCACTCCCTCTATAATTAGTGATTTGGAGCATGCGCAAAGAGTGACATGGGTGAAAAAACAGGGTGGATATTGGTTTCAGTTTTCTAGATCTTCAACTTCAAGATGTTTCTGTACTTGACACATGGTGATCAGTTTGTTTTTCGGGCTACGTTCTCGATCAATACTCTCGATTTGGCGCTTCGTGTGAAAATAAGTTGGCAAATAAAAAAAGTGAGGGTAAGGTAGGAATCTGGTCACGTGACCCACTCGTCACATGGGCTTAACCCTACACGGATCCCCTGGTATTTTTTACCCTCACCGGGTCCTGTGGGTGCCAAATGTCCCCCATTTGGATTCCCTGTGCACAATCTTTCCCTTTCATCGGAATTTTAATACTCAAGTTAATGTATTCAACTATTAGTATCCTTTCACCGTAAGCCTAAACAATGCGAATCAAGCATTACTAATTTTATGAAGTTCCAATATATGCATTACATATGCCATTGCATATGCATACT
>NC_046657.1:134881082-134892109 GCF_010883055.1 Belonocnema kinseyi | reverse complement strand
TAATTCAATTTTCAAAATAAACTTCCTCATTTTGATAAATTAGTAAATGCAAAATGTATTTATGATTGTTTAAAAATTATTTAAAATCAACAATAAAACTACTTTAAATAAAATATTAGGGGATCCTCTGACTGTGTTTGCCAGTGACTATAAAAATATAAGTATAAAATTAAGTCAATCAACTGTTCATCGGTAAAATGGCTGTACATGTTTAAAAACGTCTAGCGCAAAAAAGATAAGGTCTTACGACTTTAATTTTGAAAAGGAGATGAATTTTTCGTGAAAAGCGCGAGTAAAAATACTGATAGTACTGAGTAGGCCTTTTAACTCAAAATGACCCTGTTTGACTACCTATACAGAAAAACTTCTAACTGATCTCATTATGTGCATGGACCTACCTATCTACCTATCTACTTACCTACCTAACTATCTAACTATCTACCTACCTACCTACTTACCTGCCTGCCTGCCTACCTATTAATTAACTAACTACCAGCTACCTGCCATAAAGTATTTTCCAAGTGGAAATACATCACTGTCACAGTACTGGCCCAGGAAAAATTACCGGATGTCCAGTACGGGGCATCTGCTGGTAATGTTGTGCAGCACTGGCGTGCAGTACTGGCGCGGTACTGCACATTAGTACTGTTTCTTTACTGGCAAACCACTGTCGTACGAAAATGCTAAAGTCAATGTTAAAAAAATCATTCAATTGTGTTTACGACCATTCATTCATCATAATACGACTCCATATGGTCGAAATATTATTTATAATCAAAAAAGTTTTATTTTCAAACTTTTTGTTTAATTTCAAACACCTACCATTGCTATAATCTAAAAATATAACAATAAATGTATACAAAAAAATTTATTGCCAGAATTTTTAAAATAAATTTTAATGTTCCTGCTAAAAATACATACTCAATGTTAGATTTTTAATCATTATATTACAAATAAAATTTCTACACCTACCGGGTTTCGAACCTACGTCTAAAGCTGAACCTATCGCCTAGCAGTCGGGAGTCTTGATCATTACTCTATACAGTCGGTTAAATAAGAGCGTGGTCACGATTACTAGCGATCGGTTAATGCGAATGCTGTATTTTTTTTTATTAGAGGTCAGTATAGTCCTTCATGCTTTATGAAAGAGAATCAGTTGACTGTTCTTTTTAATAAGAACCGAGCATTTTTCCAAAATGAGTGCCGCATACGCTTCGCGCTTCGAAGCAGTTTTTTGGTGCTCGCACCCTATAGGTCCCGAAATGACCCAAGCGGCTGCTGCGAAATATATGCAAAAGTCGAAACAGTTTGTGAGTAAGTGGGTGAATCGTTTCAAAGAGGTGAAAAATGTCGATGACTTCCCAATCGCGGTTCTGTCCACAGTATGCCTCGAAGATGCGAAGCCATTATTGACGCTGAAAGTGATTGGATCTGCTATTAATGAATTTTCATGAAAGTTTCGATCAAAGAAAACAATATTTGAAAGAGTTTTCGTATTGAGTCCTTTCATTTTCTCACAAAGTGACCACGCTCTTATTTAACCGACTGTAGCTATACCTAAAGAATTGAAAGTCAGTGCAAAAACCATCCTCATAAGTCACAGCTCAAGAAAAGTAAAAGGAATAAATTAACTGCCAATGGGAATATAAATAAAATCATTTTTAAATAGATAATTGAAATCGGGTAAAATGTGTAGGATTTCGTAATCCCGGGCTCAGGTGTCCATCCGTCCATTCCCCTTCGTACAAAAGGACCTAAGCGTCAACATTTTGCAAAGCAAAAGGGAATGAGCGCCAAAATTTGACACAGAAAAAATGCATAAACGCCAAAAAAAATTTTCCAATAAATTTGGTTCAACCCAATCTTTGTAACCGGTTTTTTAAAGTTCTTTCACCAATTTTTTTAAAGCTATTTTTTCGCGCCTACTTTGACTTATTTTTTCATGTAATATTTTGTTTTTTCGCGTTTTAGACCATTTTAAGACTTTTGATAATGACACAAAATGTCTTTTTTTATTACTTTTAATGTGTTTTAGACTATTTTACAGCGATTAAAAATTACATAAACTATATTTTTTTCTGAAAATTTGCATTTTGCCATAGAGATGAAAATTATAATTTTTTTCTTAAAGAAAAACAGAGAGGAAAATTGTTTTCGGGATATTTCTATTTATAGTCTTTCGAAAATTTAGAACACATGAACCCTATTTTTAAAAATATTTTTCATTTGCAGTCACTATGTTATAAGCCTTTAAGGCCCCCTAAAAACTAATCGTTAGAAACCCTGTTGAATTGAAAGCCACATAAAAGAGTTCATTTAAAGTATTTTTTCTGCTTTCTTATTTTATTCTTATTTCTTACCTCATCTATATGACATCTGTTTCTCCTATCATATGCAGTAGGTACTAGAATTTTGGCAATCCTTAAGAAACATGTTTAGAGTTTAAAGGTTACCAGTGCCAAATAATTTTTGTCGAGTCGAACAAAAATTCAGGTTTACTAAAACCTCACCTTTTATATAAATTTGATTCTCTCAATTTCTGAACCATTTTTTTCAATCCAAAAAACTTGAAGAGTATTTTCTCACTCAAAGAAACAAACCTTTACGATACAGCCACCGAAAAATAAAAGCAAGTTTTTGAAAACCAAATAAATGTGTATATTTATATGTGTATGTGTTTGTGTCGTGTGTAATAATGGTTTGATAAGTTTAGACTGTAAACAGCGTATTTTACACTACTGCCAAAACGAGAAATTTGTAAATATACAGGGTGCGTCATCTAGGCAGGACCTATTTCAATGTTGAATAAGTCCGCCATTTTTCAGCCGATTTTGGAAAATGAAGAAGATTTATTTAAGGTATACAATGCCATTTATTGATAATTCACTCAGAATACAATATCGATCAAATGACCGCCTCCTTTAGACACATAAAAGCGGCCCTTTTTTGAGAATTTTACATTGTATTTGACAACATTTGGGGCGTAATAGCAGAAATTTCCGTTGTGATATTAGCTTTTAGTTCTTCAATAGTCTTCATTTTGCTGACATACTCCTTACTCTTCAAGTAGCCCCACAGAAAAAAGTCCGGTGCCGTCAAATCCGGCGAACGAGGAGACCAGTCTAAATCACCCAAATCACAGTTTTCACAGTTGAACGGTTGTTTTCAATGTATAGAGCTACAATTTCAGCCCGCTTTTTTGGCGTAAATCGATCCATGTCTAAAATGGCATAGACTGACGTTTCAGAATCTGGCTGATTTGTCAAAATCGGCTGAAAAATGGCGGAGTAACTCAACATTGAAATAGGTCCTGTCTAGATGGCGCACCCTGTACATATAGTCATTTCGAATCGGAAGTCGAATCGAAAAACTGAGTGCGTCGAATGCCGATTCAAAAGACTTTTGAACTGCCCATTTCGAATCGCTTTCCTTTCGTTTCGAACTGAACGCGTTGAATGTCGATTCGAAAGACTGTCGAACTGCCCACTTCGAATCGGTTTTCTTTCGATTTGAACTGCGGGCGTCGAATGCCGAATCGACAGACTTTCGAATTTCCGAATTCGAATTGGTTTTCTTCGATTCGAATTGAGGGCGTCGAACGCTGATTCAAAAACTTTTGAATTTCCCACTTTGAATCGTTTTTATTTTATTCGAACCAATGGATTTCGAATATCGATTCAAAAGGCCTTAGAACTGCCTACTTCACTTCGGATTTTTTTCGACTTAAACTCACCTACCTCGGTTAAAAAAACCGATTCGATTTGAATAATACACAGGTCTAATATATATTATTGATGTTAATATTTTTTATTTATTTATTCATTCTACATGTATGTCTTTTCAGACTTTTACATTTGTTTCCCCTTTCCCCACTTAAAGCTAAAATACAATATTTGTGAGTATCAATAAAAATATTATGTTAATAATTTTGTTACTAATAACATATTAATTTAAATAGAGTTTCAGTCCCCTTAGCACTACTATAACAGTGTCATATCTTCCTTATGTTCCTAATAATACTTTGGCATAACATTTAAACAAGCCAAAGAAACCAAAGAACAAAAATCCAGAGCTTTCACACCCGTTTGTTCGGCCAGCCCCTTCACTACAATATCATTCCTATTTTTTTCCCTCATCTTTTTCTCGTAGGCCCATACCCCTTTTTTTAGTTTTTCCGTAGCATTTTGATAAGAGATAGCCCTTCCTGTGGATCTGTCAAGATGTTGGAGTTCGAAACTCCTTTGTTTGGCTCGCTTGATGCAGTTCTCTCGTCGACTACTTTTTCGATAGCGTCAGCTCCCCATCTAGTGTCCCTTGCCAAAACTTCAGACTGATCATTTTCGCCCTTTTCCAACAACTTTGCGCACTCAAATAGGTTACTTGACACTTCCTGAAAACCTTCAGCCATCCAATTCTTCAAGGCCACCATCGAAGTTTGCAAGCTGTCTACTTTTTTCTGTAAAACGTCCAGTTTTTCAGTTAAGAGTCCAGTGGCTAGTTCATTAGCGCTCTCGACAGTTGCATCAGTTCCCACCACCGGCTGTAGTTTGCCAGTCATTGCGTCCCGGCACTTGTTATCCAATTGTTTTAACTCGCGAGCCCACCACTTTTTTAGTCTACCCTCACTCTCATTCAGCACCTCCCTCCATTTTTCTTGGCACTTACCACAGTCAAGACATTCCCTACTGGTCCCCGCATCTGCGAATTCTTCCGTTTTTTCTGAGGCCTCTTTTCCCCTATGGTGGCCCTTTGACACTGGCCCCTCCTCTTCTTTGGTATTACAGATGCTATCCTGGTCGTTCTCACTTTCGAGCACATCCCCTGTCTCCTTTGCAAACTGGCGCTTCCATAGTACCTTGGAGGAGTTCTACTCAGTCTTTCCCTTGTTTCAAAGACTTGTGTTTTATCATCTTTCGCGTTCCCACTTCTCAAAAAATAATTAATTATGTTCCCCTGTCCCTCTTTACGCTTCCTAGGGCGCCCTCTATTCTTTTTTGTTTGAGCTCGAGTTTCTTCCCATAGATTCACCACTGAACTACCTTGCGCATCCTCAGGTTTCTCATCTGCCGCTAGCACTAGAACCATCGATCCATCTAGCGGAACTCCCGTGTAATCATTTATAAAGTGCTCTGCTTCGTTGGCGGGAAGGATTCCTTCCCCTCTTCCCTCCCCACTGTCCTCAACCTCGCTGTCCGCCATATTCCTAACCTTGAGGGCAAGTTGCTTCCAAAATCACTCCGATACTAAGAGAAGAAAAACAGTCCCCGCACAAATTATTATCTCCTCGCGTTCAGAAGACACTTAGAAAACATCTCCAGCACAACGCGCGCTTCTGGATCAAAGATAACCGTCAAGCAAAGCAAAAAATTACGGACCGACGCCAAGCTGCAACTCACACGTTGCGATCGCAGCGCCCCCTTATTGATGTTAATATTATAATTATAAAATATTATATTAATATTAATGAATAGTTGACTAACTTTTAATAGAAATAGTTAAACTTTCAATCAAAACAATTAGTTTTCTGCAAAAAAATGTTTTAAAATTGTTTTCAACATACCTAATAGTAAAATTTCCAAACAAAAAGTTAAATTTTCATCCAAAAAGCTAAATTGTATACTAAAAAAAGGCATTTTTAATCAAATGTTACGTGCGCTGAAGAAAGGAGGCTTACTCTGAAAAGTGAGATTTTTCAGGGCGAACGGTCGAAGTCGACTCGATAGAAGCGACTTTTAGGAGAGAGGGAAGACTCACGAAATCTTCCCTCTCCACTTACCACTGCATTCTCACGGAAGGAGATAGGTCGTAGACGCTGCTCACGGACTGCGTATAGATGAGACCAAAAACAGAAAGAATTTTCTACAAAATGGTTGAATTTTCAGAAAACAATTTTTTGGAATGTTTTAAAATATCCTGAGATATTTCAAATCCTTTAAAATCTCATACTAAATTATTAAAATCAATTGAAAATGCCTTGGAATCTGTTAAAATATCCTAAGATATATCAAATCATTTAAAATCCCATATTAAATTATTGTAAAAAATTGAAAATTCTTTGGAACCTTTTAAAATACGCTCAAATATTTCGAAACCTTCAAAATCTTTTGAAAGACCTTGACATCTTTCAAAGATTTCTAAAGTACTTTGGATTTTTTTAAAAATAATCCTGCTAAAGTTGTTAAAATTCTTTGAAATTCCTTTAAATTATAAAAATAAGTTGAAAATTCCTTTACATCTTTTAAAACATCCTCAAATATTAAAAATCCTTCAAAATATTTTGTAATCTTTAGAAATTTTTTAAAGCTTTTGAAAATATCTTGAAATTTTAAAAACACCATGAAATATTTCAAATCCTTTAAAATCTCATACTAAATTATGAAAATCATTTGAAAATTCCTTGGAATCTTTTGAAATTCTCTAAAATTTTTCAGTCTTCAAAATCTTTTGAAATACCTAAAACTTTTTTTATAAGATTTCTAAAGTACTTTGGAATAAAAAAAAAACACTTCTAAATTTTTTTTCATTCTTTGAAATTCCTTTTAATTATACAAATAAATTGAAAATTTCTTCACATCTTTTAAAACATCCTCAAATATTTACAATCCTTTAAAATCTTTTGAAATCTTAGAAGGGGGGTTTTTTTAATTCCAAAGTACTTCAGAAATCATAAAAATAAAGTTCTAGGTATTAAAAAAGATTTTAAAGAATTTTAAAAGAATCCAATGAATTTTTAATTGATTACAGAAATTTTATATGAGATTTTGAAGAATTTGCAAGATTTCAGGGTATTTTTAAAAGTTCAAGATATTTTAAAGAGCTTTATACAATTTTAAGAGATTTCAAAAGATTTTAAAGGATTATAAATATTTGAGGATGTTTTAAAAGATACCAAGGAATTTTCAAATTATTTTTATAATTTAAAAGAATTTCAAAGAATTAAACAAATTTCAGATGGGTTATTGAAAAAATTCCAATGTACTTTAGAAATCTTAAAAAAAAGTTCTAGGTATTTCACATTTTCTGGTTGCAAGAGAGAGAGAGCATGAGAACGCAAACGCATCTTAGTCTACTTAACTTTTACCTTACCATTACTTACAATCTTTACGCTTCTAATCTAAGCGACTTCCGTTTCCTTTTCACTTTTTTATACCTTTATTTGCCTTTTTTCACGTGCATTCTCTCGTTCGCTCCTCTAGCACCCTCCAACTCCTTCATCTATTCTTCTCCTAATCCATCCTCCCCTAGAATCTTAACCGCATTCTCTTACCAGCTTCCTTTATCTTCCATTCCTCTCTTACATCCTTCCCATATATGCTTCCGTGTTTCCTCGTCCCATTCACATATTCTACACTTTCTGTTCTCTTCTTTTTCCCAGTACATCCCCTCCCTTACCTCGTTTCCCAATCTAAATCTTGCTATTCTGGTCCTGCTAGTTTGCTCCAGTCCCGTCTTCTATTTCTCTATCATTAAAGAACTCCCTCCTTTCTTCTTCCCATCTCGTTATTTCAATTGCCCTCCCTCTCCTCTCTTCTACCTCCATCAAATAGTTTCTCGCCAACTTTCCTTCCTTTCCCTTCTTCAGCTTCGTCTCAAATTTCCATGCCCTCTTTCCCGCTCTAATACTTACCTTATCTCTTTGCGCTTCGTCTCGCCATATATCCTGGCGTCCTCCAGTCTGCCCCAAGTGTCCACCTTATATACCTTTCTTGTAAACTCTCAATATCTTTCCTTTCTTTCCATCCCCATATCTCTGGTCCATAACCTAATACCGGCCATACCAGCGTATCAAATAACCACATTCTCCTTCTCCAATTTTTTAACCTTCTTTTTCCTATTCCCCATATCTGTTTCATTACCCCTGCTGCTTTTTTTATCCTTTCTCTTGTATGAGCTGTATGATCTCCATTTGTTTGCAAGATATATCCCAAATATTTATTCTCTTTTACATCTTCTAACTTGATTCCGTTCCATCTCCCTGTCCATTCTTTCTTCCTTCCCCCTCCCTTTCTAAACCTCATTATCTTTTGTATTGTATACATTTACATTTAGTTTTTCCCCATCTAAGTATTTCTCTTATCCTGTAATTAATCCCGCCATCCCTTCTTCATCCGCTGCCATCAACACTATTTCGTCTGCGTATGCCAGTGTATATATCTTTTCCTTTCCTATCCGAACTCCTCTCCAACCTTGTCTCCTCATTTCTTCTTCCAAGTCTGATATTAATAGATTAAATAAAAATTCCATAACTTTTTCTATTTCTCCTCGGTCAAATGAGTCAAACTCCGCCTTACAGTCCACGAACATTGCTATCATTGCCCTTTTTCCCTTTTAATTATCTTATTTACTAGATAATACAGAACATATATGTTGTCCATTACTCCCATTCCTTTTCTAAACCCTTTCTGATTCAATGACTCGATCTTTTTTTCTCCAATTTCTATCTTCAATCTCTCCGATAGAATAGTTACATATACTTTATACAGTGTTGGTAATAACGTCACCCACCTATCATCTTTAACCTCCTCTCCTTTGCCTTTCTTTGCTATTGGTATAACTACTTCTTCTTTCCATAACTCTCTCCCTATCTATTATCAGCGTAATCTCTTCTCTATTTTCTTCAATCATTTCTTTCATCTCATCTGCTTTCTCCTGCATATCACCATTCACGTAAACCCCCACTACCTTCCACTTCTCTCCTCCCAACATTACCTCTTCTACTATTAATCCTTCTTTTTGTCCTTTGCTGTCTTTCTTATCATTCCCTGTTATATATTCATTCCTTACTCCCACCATTTGTCTCCAATCCTGCTATATACCAGTAACAAATCTTCCATTCTTCCCTACTTTCGTTTCTCATATTTTTTTCCTTATTACAATTTCTTATTTTCCTATCTTACGTTCCTTCCTTTCCTAGTTTCTCTGCACCTCATTTCTTACTATCTGTTCCCTTTCTTTTTCCCAATTCCACCATACTCCGTCTATCTGTATTCTTCCATACTTAACCCATGTTCTCTTTCTCCTTTTTCTTTCTTCTTCCGCTATTTTCCTTAATTTATACTGCATCTTCCTTTGTATCCATGTCAAATCATCCTCTATTCTCTCTGGACATTAGCTTCAATCCCTTTTAGTACTTCGTCTACCCCTTCATTCAGCTCCTTCTCCTCTAATCTTGTACGATTTATCACTAAGTTTAATTTTCTTTCTTCCCTCTCTTTCTTTTCTATTCTTTGTTCTATTTTTCTCAGCCTTTCATCTCCTTATTCTCACTCTCGCCCCCACCACAATCCCGGTTCGAGCTTTCAAGTTTCTTCATCCTACCTTGCATCAACTCTATCTTTTTTTTATTATCTTCTCCCTGCTTCTCTAGTTTTTGTTCCAATGACTGCATCCCCTTTTCTAACTTTTTCCTGATTTCTTCCCATTTTTAAATTTTTTCTTAAAATAGCTTATCCAATATGGCAGACTACGAACTTTAAAAATGAATGGTGGTGCTGCTAACTTTACGTAAAGTTGGCAGCACCACCATGCATTTTTAAAGTTTGTAGTCTGTCATATCGGCAAATTCTGCGTATGCAAACTTTTGTTAGTTTTACTTATTTTTACCAACATTTATGCACTTTTCCTTCACTTTAACACCCATATTGAATCGGCGTTATTTTTTTTCTCGAAAAAAAATTACTTAACTTTGGTACAAATTTTCATAATTTTTTAATTATAATTTGACGCGCATACAGATTTTTATTTATTTTTATATTTATTTTTTAATCAGGACATTAAATTTGGTAATAGGCCATTGAATGAGCTTTAAATGAGCCCTCAAATATGATATGGACAAACTTGCAATTTTCACATAATTTGTATTAAGGGTGGTTTTTGTGGGGCAACGGTTGATTTTGAAAGATGAGTGTTCGTGGTTTTGGAGAGCTTTAAATGATCCCTTAATTATGTTGCAGGTCAGAACTCGATTCAATACTATTTTTATGTGTGGTTTCGCCACCTTAAGGTTAATCCAGCGTAACCCTCTGTTCAAAAAAGCAGGGCATTAAATTTTTCAATATGGAATTAAATGAGCCCTTAATTATGATATAAAAATATTTACAATTTGTGCATAATTTCTATTGAAGTTGGTTTTTAAGTGTTAGGGGTTGTTTTTAGAAAATATCTTTTTGTGGTTTTTTGAGAGACTTAAATGAACCCTTAATTATGATATATGTCAAAACTCGATTCAATATTTTCACGGGTCGTTCCGTCCGCTTCACATGGGTCTGCGTCAGCTTAACGTTAAGCCAGCGTAGCCCATATTTTTTTCAAACTAGTGGATCATTAAATTTGGCAATAGGGCCTGGAATTAGCCTGAAATGAGCTCTTAATTATGAAATAGGTTTTAACTCGATTGGAACATGACGTCGAGTCTTCAGATTTTTGTGTTAAAAAAACATAAATTCCGATTTCCGTTTTGAAGTAGATTCTAATATTGCTGAAAAGAATTCCTGAAAACAAAATCAAGAATCTAGCGACCAAATTTGGCCAACCACCAAAAAATGTTCCCATTAGAATCTGAAAAAAAGGAACTCTTATCTCCCCTACATTCCCTCCAAAAAAGAAAAAAAGAAAAGAAAACTATTCATCCTTACTTTGGACGAAAATAAAAAAAAATAAATAAAAATGAGAAGGCAACCAACCAAATCCCCTTCCTTCTCTTTTTTATTTATTTCGTCCTCTATTCCCACCATTATCAAATCCCAATAAAAAACATTAAATACATGGTTCTTCCTGACTTCGAGAAGCGAACCATGTTCGTTATCGAATTTTCGACACCAGCTGACAAAAACATCATAGCTAAGAACAATGAAGAGAAAAAGAGGTATAGAGACCTTATAAGGGAGTTGCAATGATTGTACCCGGAATATTCTGTTAAACTGATCTGTCCTTATCATCGGCGCTCTTGGAGGTGCCAAGCTTTCACTTGCTAATAGCCTAAAAAGCATCCCTGCGTGTCAACAATATGCTAGAGCACTTGCGGGAAA
>NC_046657.1:134875933-134880982 GCF_010883055.1 Belonocnema kinseyi | reverse complement strand
TCAGCCTTGGAGGAGATTATGTTGAGAAATAAAAAAAAAAAATTCTTAAAAACGTTGTTTTTCTTGGTCAGGCCGGAAACTTATCAATCCACCCTCGTACAGTGCCGTATAACTGAATGTTTGTGCCGATTTCAGTATCACCCTACTTTACCTATTCTGAATAATCACTTTTTTTGTGAATTGCAAAAGTAAAATTGTATTTAAGATTTTAACCCTCCGTTTATAGACATGGGATTTTAAGGAACAAACGATTTTTCAAACTGGAATGTCTTGCCTTTGAGAAAATATTGAAGTTCGGTTCCCCCTCTAAAAAAATCTAGGTAGTAATAGGGTCAGGTCATGTGAGTGGCTCTGTAGTTCGTCAGTTAACCTTTGAGCGGTGCGCGGTGACAGTGCGTAGAGTGACATAAAAAGACCCTGTCTGTAAACCACGTTAGTGTTTCCACAAGTTAGTTAACATTAATTGTTTTGCTTTATTTGGTATTTTCTGGTATTTTTATGAGCAACATAAAGTCTTCATGTAATTCTGGACTATTTTTGTACAATAACTATGCATTAAAATTGAATATCCTGCTTTTTCTATGTAATGAACTGCATGAATCACTGTAAAAAATTCTCATTTTTCAGGTCTTCAAATCAACTTTTTGAAGCTGCCGCCAATAGGCGTATATTATTTTCGAGGGTCATAGTCTAAACTTTAAGACCTTGCAACGATTTAAAAAAAATTATTGTTTGCAAAATGATGAACTTTTTAACAAGTATCGATTTTTTTCTGGATTTTTCCCAAATTTCTATTTTTATTTACAATTTTTTGTAACGATTGGCACTTAAAATAATTGGATCGTGTAATGGACACTTAAAAAAATAACCGTGAATTTTACTAATGTTTTTGGAAGCCAGAAACAGTTCAAAAATTGAATAGGACTTAAAAGACCCTGTTTGTAAACAAAAGGTGGGGAAAAAAAGTCTGTAAACGAAGGGTTAATTTACAAATCCTTGTGAAACTGATTCAATTTGAAATTGGACGGGAAATTGGTCAGAATATAGCATTTTAAACATTATTTCAAATACTTATAACATGCCAATTTGAAATTCTGATAGATGAAACATTATACCATCATGTAATTATGAAAATTTAACCTCATTGAAGTCCAAAGTATATATCCCAAGGCAGAAACTGAGTTCTATACAAAAAGTCTCTATTAGAACTCATACTTTGGGTTCCTTTGGATCAATATGTCATCTTTGGTTCCTTTTTAGCAAGAAAGGTTTCTTTGTGTTGCACATGACTTGGAGAAAAATATCGGTTCTAATAGATGCCTCAGTTTTTTCTGTGTTTCTCTGAAGATTCCTGACATTTTTTTTTATAGAGGACACTCAACTGCTTTTTTAGACATTGGCAGATTAGAATTATGGACCAATCAATAGCTATCATTTAAAAAATATAATTTTGAAGCCGTCTTAATGATCAATTTTATTACCCTATATTGCTGTTTTTGAATTATTTAAAGGAATTATGTCTTTAATATCGTTTTTTGAATTCAACACAAAAGTTTATTTTACTAGAAGAAACATTTATTTAGTCATACAAAATAACGTAACTCACATTTTTCATTTGAATAAATGATTTTTTCAATAGATTTTTTTCAAGTGAAACAAATATTCTTTTGGCTTAAATTATTATTTTAAATGAAAGAAATATTTTCGTTTATCCAAACTCCCTGTGACTAAGCAAAAAGGTCCTCGTGCAATCGTCGGTGTCATAATTATTAATACAATAAATAAACTATTCGTCTGAAAACTGTTTTAACATAGTTTCTTGGTGGGATCATACCTATTATACAGCTTTAGTTTCCTAAAGGTATAAATTAGGATTGGATGCATTTTGGTCCAATTTTGAACAGTTCCTTTATTTTATTGCTACCGCTTTCGACACAAAACGTGTTCCTCTTCAGGCATCGTTTACGTTCTGCTAGTTTTCGGACACTGATTAAAATTTAGTAATAGTAATTATTACATTGACAAAATGATTTACTCCATTCAATTGAATATTTTAATTTGACCAAAGAAATATACTTTGATTACAATTTTTTCATTGAAGAGGAATTTTCAATAAAACTATAGAACCTTTCTTTAAACCAAACAAAGAAAGGCCAAAATATATTTTCCTCGTATTTTTCTTTGACGAAACGGAATTTTTTTGAGCGATAGAGACTTTTTTCTGAGCGTGACACAGTAAATCCCACAGCTGTTCTTTAAGCACAATTGGATAACAATGCTGCAACAGTTGAAAACTTCATAAAAAATTGTGAGTGTGTTTGTGACTGTCAATTTAATATCTAGTAAGTGCAGTTCCCAACTGTTGCTGATAAAAATTATCACTGTGGTATTCTGAGGATGATAAGAGAAGAAAATTTAAAAAAAGAATAATGTATTGCGAATATGTTGCCTGAAAACTTTGATTGAATCGATTAGTAACAATGAAAGCCTTTTGTATGTTTATTAATTGTATTATAAATAAACATTTCTAGCGTTATGGGGGGTTGAAATTTGAACGTATAACTACACATAAAATAGCATGACAGTCGGGAACACCAAACAATGCGCCGAACGTACGCCAATGAAGTTCAACGAAAAACTGTCTATACAAGGTATAGTTCAAGAAAATTACAGCACAATTGTTTGGAAGTTTATTTTTTAACCATTTATTATTTTATTTAAATTTGAATATATATATATATATATATTGCGAATATAAACCAGGAAACTTTTGTATATTACTTCATTGTTCATGTTTTTGTAAAGCATGAGTAAGTTTATGGGAAGAGGAAAAATAAGTCACAAGGTATCTCAAGCCTCAGAAACCAAGGACCAAAAATATGAAATTATTGATGCAAATTAATAATTATTTCTGTCTGTTATATACTAATTAGGTGAAAAACGTTGTTATCGTACGAGAACGCTCCCTAAGACAAATGTTCAATAAATAAATAAATACTTTAACCCGATTAAGATTTTTATTATCTTTAAAACATTTGTCATATTTAACATCAATATTGATCTTTTTAAAATGTTTTTACTATTTTATACTTCATTAACAAATTTTTACAAAATTTTTACAATTTCATTAAATGTATTGTTTTCAACATTTCTAAAACTAATGGCACGTTTTATTCTTTAGAGCTTTAGAACGTTTTACAAAACAAATAAAATTTACAGTGAAGTAAAGTTTAATTTCCACTGAATATCTGCAGTTTTTCATAATAATTCTTATATTACACAATTTTTATAGAGAATTAAAACAAGCAATATAATTAATAAATGAAAATTGTAATGCTCATTAACAATTCTATTACGCACCTTCTCATTCGTGCATTAGATTATTCGATCAATGCTAACGCCAGACTTTTTCGCTGCCGATGTTGAGGCGTGAAGAGTGCTATAAGCTGAAATTATTTTTGTCCAATCCACTTCTTTCTAGAACACTCTTCTTGATCCAACGGCTCAACGTTTAAGTGGAAACTGCCTCCTTATGTCTCTTCCAAGAGATAAATAAATTCACTGTATCTCCTCTCAGGTCTTTTTTTCTTGCTACGTACGTTTCCACTGCTCATGCTAACATATCGTCATTCTTTAGTATATTTCTGACTTCAATATCTGCGAACGTCTGCATACTGCGTCCCGTGGTAATATCTGTTAACGAGGCAACTTTCAGCGATAGTTGCTCCATCATTATATGTTCATTAAGATACGACATGGACACTAAGTCTAAAACTATACATTTAGCTTGAGATGGTCGAAGTCTGACAGCTCCTTTGCAAAATCGTTTCACCTGCTGGTCCTGCCCTACGTTAGATCCCATAATTAGTGAAACAGCTGATTTAACCGAATTTATGGATCTATAAGATGCTCTTTTATCAAACTCGCTCGTTAGAAAATTTAAAACATCCGACAATTGAGCTCGAAAAACATCTCCTGACAAATGGAAAAACTGCCACCAGTTCACACTGCCCTCAATGTTCGAATCCAATGGAAGATGAAATTAAATCTTTCAAGGGAAATCAGAACTGTTCAGTTTCCAAATGTTAAACAAGTGACAGTTAGATAATCATTACTGGGCTGTAATGGTTGACACGAGAAGGTCCGATTGAACGATTAAATCCTGCACCCCCAACGTCTGGGGATTCAAAGTCGAGTCTCAGAAGATCGCTTTAAAGACGTTTTGTCTTAAGCATTTTAAGGTTTCCTC
This sequence comes from Belonocnema kinseyi, assembly GCF_010883055.1. Lineage (NCBI taxonomy): Eukaryota > Metazoa > Arthropoda > Insecta > Hymenoptera > Cynipidae > Belonocnema > Belonocnema kinseyi. The sequence continues at coordinate 134,876,733 of NC_046657.1, read as the reverse complement.
TATAGGATTAATTGGATCTCGTGTCACTGGATGGTGTTTCAGCGGACAACATACCTGGGTGCGTGATTTCAAAAGTCCGCGGACAATTTTCTGCGATAATTTAAGGCTGGCAGCAATGACTGGTGTTACAAGGTGGTAGAATTTGAATTCGCCCGCTGTCGATTCTGAGCGGAAACATCGGATATAAGAATTCCTTGGTCGTCTCCTTGGCAATCAAAATACTTCGGTGTTTCCACAATGTTGATAAACTCTAAGAAATGTGTACACAAAAAAAGAGAAAACAAAAGAATCAGCCAAAACTTTAATAATATCTAGAGACAAGCCATGGAGCATCTTGTGATTTCCGAAGTACCAATTTAATATCCACTGTATCAAACTGCCTTCAGCGAATCGTTTTTTTGTGAGTTGCAAAATCTGCAACGTTGCAAATTCTGCAACGTCACAATATTATGAAGTATCCATAGCTTATAGAATAGTGTGCGTTCGTACACTTTCACCCGTCTTTGGTTTTTCCATGCTCCAGCGTGACACACAACAATCACGTGACCCCCATTTTTCGTGTAGTGGCTTAAACAGATTGCAAAGCGTTTGTTTCACTTCTTTCATATCACGATATCAGTTATGGTTATTCGAATCTATTACAAAATGTAATACAGAAACTAAGAAATACTGTAATTTTTGTATGTAAGAGCCTGATATTCTTAAGATTTATTCCAATCAGAGGTATTTGGCTGCATTTCCATAGTCGCTATTCGACTTTTTCTAAGCGTACCTCAATTATCCCTAAATTCGTATATTTT
>NC_046657.1:134874447-134875833 GCF_010883055.1 Belonocnema kinseyi | reverse complement strand
GTTGCGGATAGAGGATCCCTCTACCAAGGGTTTCTGCTGAATATGGTTACAAAAATAAATAGGCAGTCACGGACAATTGTCCAGGGGTGATCCAGAAGGAATTAACCCCCAAGCGGAGGTGTGAAAACCGTGCCGAAAGCTGAATCGCACCTGGGTGAGGTGTCTAGAACGGTGACTCTGGGGTACCAGGCGACCTCTCAGAGTAAGCAGCCTCATCTTTGCATGCGGGGCTCTACAAGGACAGACGAACCCTTTTCCCTAGCTTCTCGTGGGAACAACAATGACAACACCAAACATAGTTGTAGTAAGTGCGGTTCAAAACAACAGAACGCGCAGGGCTCCCGACAATGGGTCGGCCAACAATGCCGACCAATCTAGAGCTGGGGCATCCAATGAAAATGGATTCAATGCGATGGATCGGCGGGATCTCGTGACCTTTGTGTGGACGGAGCGACTGAATCACGACTTGCTAGACAGCTACGATGCGAGTGTGGCCCGTGAACGGGGTTACATGGCACGGCTGCATGCGCTGTGGTGCGAGAAACACCTGGAGCTATCACACTTTTCGCAGCAACGTCTGCGAAACCATGCTGAACTACTCCGTAAAAGGGGCTATATAAGCGGAACGCCTACCATACCACAGCTAGAACGAGCCGGCAACAAAGAAAGAGAGGCGACGCTAAGACCAACCGCGGACAGGCATCCAATAGATGAAGAGCGATGGTTTACGACCCGGAGAAACATTAACACCAAGGTTTCTCTCAAGCTTAAAGATCTGGCTGAAATGGATGACGAGCTTCATGGACATTTTTCCGGTGAATCCGACCTCTGGGCTATCAATTATTGTGTGTATAATGCAGCGAGAGCTTTGGCCGATGCAAACCGTAAAACAAAACCAACGGCTGATCATAAGACCAAAAGACGAATGCATCAACTTGCCGTAAAGATAGGCTGGGCAAGACAGTACGCGTCCCGCATTCAATGTGTGATTGACTATATCACATCTGGCAGGAATTTTATCGCCAAGGTTCGATAGTTCGCGCGCGAACTCCGTACCCGTTATCACACACTTAAGAAGTCAAAGCTGCTTACCATCAGGCAGCATATTGTTGAGAGAATACGGATACTATCTGACGCTAAGAGAAGTCTAGAGCGGAGGGAGAGGTGGGTCAGAAAAAATCAACAGTTTCTCTCTGACCCATCTCGACTATTCCAAGACCCTCCAGTTACTGTCGAACACCCACCCAAACCTCAGGAGGTCGAAGTATTTTGGAGAGAAGTCTAACGAAGTTCAGCATAGACTGGACGAAGACTCAGAAAATATAAATAGCTTCAAGGAGTTATGTGTTGCCCTCATAACAACTGATAAAGAATGCCCACCCATCA
>NC_046657.1:134873324-134874347 GCF_010883055.1 Belonocnema kinseyi | reverse complement strand
ATACTGAAGTCAAGTCCGACTGTTTCAGAAGCCTCCTCCGCTGCTTTGTATAGAAATGCTCCTTTGCCCACTTCTTCGTGATTCCTGACCATTTTAAGAAGAAGGTCTCTTCCATTTGTAAGTCTATGGGCTGTACCCAGAATAATCCTGTTGTGAAGACATTCAAGACTCAATATTCCGCGACCCCCTTGACGGCGTGAGATGTACAGTCGCGGAACGGAAGACTTAAGATGCATGCTTTTGTTCATGTGCATAACCTTTCTTGTCCCGATATCAAGAGATCTGAGCTCGTTCTTCATCCATGGAACTACTCCAAATAAATAGAGTAGTGCTGGGACGGCAAGCATGTTCGTTGCAGATACTTTGTTCCTCGCCGACAGTTCGGAAGACCAACTCTGTCGGATGAGACGTTTGTATCTGCTTCGGAGAGTATCCTTTATAGACGTCACATCCTGAATGCGGCTCTGTGGCACGCCCACATCTTCAGCACAAAGATGTCGTATGGCGCTTTTATCAACGAGCTCAGGATCTTCAGGGCTGCCATTAAGTTTTCCTCGCTTCAAATAAACCTTGGCGCATTTGTCTAACCCAAGTTCCATTCCAATTTCCTTAGTATATCGTTCGACAATCCCCAGAGCTAGATGCAGTGTCGCCCTGAAAGACACCTCTCTGAAACGTGACCTTGTTAGTTGTGACATGTTTTTTGCCAGATGAGATAGTAAATCTGGTTTTCCAAAGCGGCATCAATCTCTCTATGCACCTAACTATTTGAGGATGAACCTTTAAGATTTCCAAAGGACAGATGATAAGTCTATGGGATGTAGAATCAAAAGCTTTCCGATAATCAATCCAGGCCATCGATAAGTCACGCTGGTAGAAAGCTGCATCTTTGCAGACACATCTATCGATGAGCAGGTTCTTCCGACATCCGGCTACGCCTTTCTTTGAGCCTCGCTGTTCATACATTTCTTGCCACACAGGTTCAATTGCCCGAACAATCCTATCATTTAGGATAGCTGTGAA
>NC_046657.1:134864063-134873224 GCF_010883055.1 Belonocnema kinseyi | reverse complement strand
CGCCAATTAGCACAAATGGTAAGTTCCGACAGTGCCTACAAGTGTGCCTACTGGCCGCTAGATGGCAATACCGGTTTCATATGTATACACCTGGTATAACCGATCTTAAGGGAATCATTAACACTGCTTAATTTAAAATTGTCTTCAATTTACTTTTGCAGACTTTACTTAACTAACGTGAAATTTCATCCCATTTTTCCGTAATGTATGACAGAAGAGTTTTTATTAATTAAAATACGTGCATTACTGTTTACTTTTGAAAACATTTATTGTACATTTGGGAACTTTAATCTCTGTTATTAAAGCTTACCGAACAGCCATGTATTCTTTAACAGTAATGGTCACTTATGTTTTGTAGCGTTCCCAAGCGGTGGACATTTTTCGCATTCCGGGAACATTCTTCTGGAAGGTTTCGAAAGTTCAGTGTTATTAACGAAATGGTTCCTCTTCGGTATTTGCTTTCGTTACCCCCCCTCCCCCGGTTAGGAGATATGGATTAAAAGGTTTTTAAATATGGCAAAAAATGACATACGTTCGATTTCAAAGTGTTGTGAATTTGAGCCTGGGGAAAATTGCTCGAGATTAAGGTCCCGGAAGCTGGAATTACAACATTGTCATATTGTTGTGGGCACTATGCCATAATTTAATACTTATTTACTGCTAATTTATGCTGCAGAAAAAAAATTTGTGCCCGGTAATTTTGCCCAAAAACATGTAGTAATGCTAGCTTCAGCTGAAGCCACAACTCCGGTATGCGAAACTCGTAAACTATTAGTGATATCAAATTCTCTTTTGCGCAGGAATTTAGTGCTAAGTAAGTGCTCTGGATTTATGCCTTGCAAAAAATCCGGGCACTTTTTTTTTACCAAAAACATGTAGTAATGCTGGCTTCAGGTGACTCTGGTATGCGAAACTCGGAAACTATTAGTGGTATCAAGATCTATTTTGCGCAGGAATTTAGTGCTAATTAAGTGCTAATATATTCTGCAAAAACAAAATTTTGTACCCGGTAATTTTGATAAAAAAACATGTAGTAATGCTAGCTTCAGGTGACTCTTGTATGCGAAACTCGGAAACTATTAGCGTTATCAATATCAGCTTTGCGCAGGAATTTAGTGCTAATTAAGTGCTCTGGATTTATGCCTTGAAAAAAATCCGGGAACTTTTTTTTTGCCAAAAACGTGTAGTAATGCTGGCTTCAGGTGACTCTGGTATGCGAAACTCGGAAACTATTAGTGGTATCAAGATCAGCTTTGCGCAGGAATTTAGTGCTAATTAAGTGCTCTAGATTTATGCATTGAAAAAAATCCGGGCACTTTTTTTTACCAAAAACGTGTGATAATGCTGTCTTCAGGTGACTCTGGTGTTGTGAAACTCGGAAACTATTAGTGCTATCAAGATCTGCTTTGCGTAGGAATTTAGTGCTACTTAAGTGCTAATATATTCTGCAAAAACTTAATTTTGTGCCCGGTAATTTTGATCAAAAACATGTAGTAATGCTAGCTTCAGATGACTCTGATGTTGTGAAACTCGGAAACTATTAGTGGTATCAAGATCAGCCTTGCGCAGGAATTTAGTGCTAATTAAGTGCTCTAGATTTATGCCTTTCAAAAAATCCGGGCGCTTTTTTTTACCAAAAACATGTAATAATGCTGGCTTCAGGTGACTCTGGTGTTGTGAAACTCGGAAACTATTAGTGATATCAAGATCTACTTTGCGTACGAATTTAGTTCTAATTAAGTGCTAATATATTCTGCAAAGACTAAATTTTGTGCCCAGTAATTTTGATCAAAAACATGTAGTAATGCTAAATTCGGGTTATCCTGATGTTTTGAAACTCGGAAACTATTAGTGATATCACGATCTGCTTTGCGCAGGAATTTCCGAGTTTCACAACACCAGTTACCTGAAGCCAGCATTACCACACGTTTTTGGTAAAAGAAAAGTGCTCGGATTTTTGGCATATCACAAATCCAGAGCACTTAATTAGCCCTAAATTTCTGCGCAAAGCTGATCTTGATACCACTCATAGCATACCAGAGTTACCTGAAGCTAGCATTACTACATGTTTTTGATCAAAATTACCGGGCACAAAATTTAATTTTTGCAGAATATATTAGCACTTAATTAGCACTAAATTCCTGCGCAAAGCAGATCTTGATACCACCAATAGTTTCCGAGTTTCATAACACTAGTCACCTGAAGCCAGCATTACCACACGTTTTTGGTAAAACTAAAAGTGCCCGGATTTTTTGAATATCACAAATCCAGAGCACTTAATTAGCACTAAATTCCTGCGCAAACCTGATCTTGATACCACTAATAGTTTCCGAGTTTCACAACACAAGTCACCTGAAGCCAGCATTACCACACGTTTTTGGTAAACAAAAAGTGCCCGGATTTTTTGCAAGACATAAATCCAGAGCACTTAATTAGCACTAAATTCCTGCTCAAAGCAGATCTTGATATTTTTTGGTAAAAAAAAAGTGCCCGAATTTTTTGCAAATCATAAATGTAGAGCACTTAATTAGCACGAAATTCCTGCGCAAAGCTGATCTTGATACCACTAATAGTTTCCGAGTTTTGCATACCGGAGTTGTGGCTTCTGCTGAAACTAGCATTACGACATGTTTTGGGCCAAAATTACCAGGCACAAAATTTTGTTGCTGCAGCAAAAATGATCACTAAATAAGCACTAAATTATGGCATACTGCCCACATCAATATGACAATGTTGTATTTCCAGCTTCCGAGACCTTCGAGATTTAATAATAAAATAAAATAAATATTTAAATAAAATAATGTTGACATTTATACTTTACGGAAGGAATTAAAATGATTCCAATACTCATTCTTGCATCCCAGCATTAAATATCATTAACTTGCCTTCTGTTTCCACCCCCTTCCGCAAAATGAAAATGTATTCATTTCTTTAGATTAATCATCATAGGAATAAACAGGAGTTAAGTAAGACTAAAATAATTGAAAATCATATGTATTAAAACGTTGACGGCAAAACACGATATTCATTAGGATTCAAAACATTGTGAAGTTCACCATTTTTGAAATAATTTCAATCTATTTCAATGCACTCCTTCTTACCGGACTACAAGGCGACGTTTTTTTAAGAGATTATTTTTAGAAATAATTCCCCCTATTAATAACAAATAATATATCTATTAAAATGAAGTCAATTTTTATTATACAAGTAATAGAACAATAAATGGATTAATGTTAGGCCATGTGACAATGTAAATGGTTTCCTTTATGTGAACAAACTCAAATCCTTGTCGTTATTTAACGCGCATAACGCAATTCTATAGAATTAATTGCCAATACACAAAAAAATATTAACTAATTAAGTCATTTAAAAACCAGCGGAAGCAGCATTTGACTTATTTTGTCTTCCGCTGGGCGTTTATCGACATAGAATGACCCTGAGTACATTCAGTTGGGACACTAATTTCCACGAATACTGACGGGAAAATATAATAATCTATAATTCGGAAGTTAAATTCAAAACCATGTATTATTTATTAGGCAATCGGGAGACCTGCGACATCGAGGGCGAGGATTTCACAGTGAACAAAATTCCAAATACTAGATGCTTCAACTGCATTTGCAAGGTAGAGTCAAAGATAAGACATTAAATTTCTTAAAATGACATAAATTCTGACTTCTTTTATCAATGTGTTATTATATGCATTTTTTCGGTTTTCAGAACGGCTTCGTAGAGTGTCTGAAGCGTCAATGTCCCAGTATAGAAGGTTGTTATACACTACTAAATCCACGGAACGACGAATGCTGTCAAATGTGCAAGGGTACGTTAGATAGTTCTGACTGTCAGGCATCATTTCCTAGTCATTTCATAAATATCTTTTAAATGTCCGAACAATAGTAACATCAACATAATGATAATAAAATGTAACTCAATTCTCAATATTTTAAAGTTCTTTCATCCACCTAAAGTCAAAATTTAGGCCCTCTTCAGAATCTGAATAACACAAGCGAAAACTCTTTTAGTCCTTCATCTATCTTTACGTCCACTTGTAGTACTCGTTACGTACATCCTACCCAGGTAAAAAGAACCGACTGAAGTGGGGACTCAGTAACACAGTAAACTTCCATCTATTCTTAAGGCCCGAGAGCGGCTCTTGTCTAAAGTGGAAAGAAGCAGTATGCGGGTACTCTCGTGGAGAGATTGCGCAATATTATGAATTCCACTTGGAAACGGTTCAGACGGCCCCGATTTTCGTAGTTAAAAAAGTCGCTGCGCATAATGTATTTCGGTGTTTTTGTTGACGTACGACAATTTGCGAACTAAAACACAATATAATAGAATCAAAAAAGTCTCAAACAGTTTGCTGAATAGTTAGTTTTGTGACATGATTTGGCGGACATGGAATGATAGGCATGTTCCATTGTTTTGTCGATTGACGACCTTTCAGTGTCTCTGAAGAAAAGAAAATATAAAAAATTTTGAGTTAGTGTATCAGATCCATTTGGTCAGATCAGGTACTCTTACGTCAAATTTCGGACTGTTGGTTGTATTTCGTGACACTGAAAGGTCGTCAATCGGCAAAAAATCGAAAATGACTGAGAAAATACATTCAAAACTTGACAAATATTGCTATTCTGAAATTTATGAGTTACTTTTACTTTTAGAATATTTTCTCATAAAAGTTGTCTGCATTCCCATGGCTTCACGCTAAAATACTTAATTCAAACCAAAGCGGGCTTCTCGCAGTTCGTGCGTTTTTTTAAATTGGTCAGCCACTGACGCAGGCGGGACCGTACAGGCATCGCGGTGGGAACTCGGAGATGACGAACTGCGCAATTTCAAATAAGCGTGTATAGGGGATATCGAATAGGTTGAAGTATACTTTTTCTCTTTTGCAGGATGAATTCTTATTTATTTTTTATTGACTTCATTATACTAGTAAGTTACTTTTAAGTTATTATTAATAGTGAACTTAGACTTTATTACTGTTAAGTCGTTTTTTGCTTATATTGAAATCTAAAATTTTTTAATAAAACTTCATTAACAAAGGCAAAGTACCTTATTGTTTAAAACAATGCAGACATAAATAATAACAAAATATTTCTCGAAATTTACTTAGGTCCTAATTTGAAGCAACTTAGGTAAATTTGGACTTTCAGGTTCGTACCACATTTTCTTTTACAAGTTATCGCTTGTTTTGAGTACACTTTAATTCCATTTAATTAATTTTGAGAAACCATGTTTATTTGGATGGAAAAGTTTGAGTCCTGTTTAATTCACACCTTTTTATCGGATTTATCTAAAAGAGAAATTTCAGGTTAGGATTGGTCAAGGATGAACACAGGAATGAAGGATAGATTTAATTAAGGATAATTTAAAAAGGAACAGGTGCATAAGTTTTATAAATTTACCTAAAATTGCTTTATTCCTCATATTGACAAGTTCTCTCGTTTGAAAAAATTGTTTTGCATTGGGAAATTCGAGAGATTTACAGGTATTTAGTTTCTTGATAGTTGGTAAACATGAGAAGCACATAAATTATAGCTGCTCAATCTAGTTTGTCTTCTCAATAGTAAAATCAATGTAATAGTTAAATGCTTTAAATATCGTCAACGTGTACATATGAGAAATTAGTGTAGACTTTGGATTCGACAAGTGTGCCAAGATTAATCTGAAGCTAGGAAAGATCGCTGGCGTTCCCGGGGATCCTGAGCTTGTGGATATGGTTATTATACATCATGACACCGGAGAGAACTATAAACGACTTAACGTGCCTTAAAGCCGCATTTAGGATACGGTTCTTTAAAGGGACGTAAGATCATGCATATGTGATCGTCCGCGAAGATAGGGACCTAATGCGGAAGACATCGATTTTTATTTTCTTACGCTAATTGATAGTTTCTAAGTTATTCTTTCATTTCCAATACACTCGAGGCCGAACATCATCTCCAAGACTGCAAAAAACTTCATGATGGAATTCTCGGCTCCGGTCGACTACCGCATCACTGCCAAGGAGGAGACGTATCAAGACCTTGAAAGGGAACTGTAACGACTGTGCGGATAATATTGGGTTGAAGTAATGGTCCTTGCGATTAATGCTTTCGGAGGCGCGAAACTATCATTCATTCGTAACCTTAAAGCAATACCCACGTACCAAAAATATGCCAAGGCACTTGTGAGATGGATGCAGAAAGCTGTCATCCTCAGGTCGCTTCGTACCGTCAAGACACAGGAGGATTTCTCCGGTCTATCGTTGTGATTCCATCGTGTCCTGTGAACACCTATCTCCGTGAAAAATATGAGATCAGTAGACCTAATAGTTTTCGGACTAGGCCAGTGTTACCAGATAGGGAGCCCAGAGAGCACAGGCTCGAAGTCATGTGCTCTGATTGGCCGTGCTATTCGAGTAGAATTTAAATTTTATATTAAAAAGAAATACACGGTAATTATTGATTCGTTATCACTTCTTCTTAAAGCAATTTTTATATTTAACTAATCCAGATAAACATGTTGTTCATGGTGTTCATTGTTCCTAAATAAGTGAACGAAATAATTCATATTTTCAGATACAAATTTGACTAAAAATGGATTATTTTATTCAAGTAATAAAATAATATGTTAATAAAAAGTGAAAAAAAGCAAATGTATTTTTGTGGAAAAGAAATTTTAGGTGTACATTTCAAAATAATTTACTTTTGTTTTTTTTTTTATTGCAAGTGATTTGAAATGGTTTAATTGTGTTAAGAAAAATTTAGAAATTACTGTAAAGTTTTCGAAAGTCTGAAAGAGTTGAAATCTGAGGTGAGGCCGCATAAAACAGATAATACAAAAGCATTATTCCAAATTTGTAATAAATACGTCATATTTCTAGTTTAACAAAACATGCGTATTCTTTAGATCACGTAGAAAAAATTGGATCATATACATTGGATCTTCAAAATGGGTTACGGTTTTTTTATTTCGATAATTACAAATATAAAGTCAAAAGAAAAAATGGCGATTTTGACTTTTTAAATTTGTATTCGAAATTCGGAATTAGTCACCCGAAAAACTCTGAAGTCACAAGATCAATTTTTTAAAACTTTGGCTTTCATTTTAGGTCCTCCTATTCCAAATTTTGATTTCAGAATTGTAATCGACGACCGAGAAAACCCCTATGGACTGATTTTCAAACCACAGGACAAAAATATTGCTCTAGCGAACACAGATGTCATTGTTGAAGTTTAAAAAACAATGTTTAAAGACTGAAAGATCTAAAAGAGGCATGAAACTTTCCCGAAAATAATGCACTAAAATTATAAACGACGTTCTATTTATAAAGTAGAAGACGAAAAAACAATTCAAATTAAAAAAAGAGAAACCTTTCAGTTTTAGTAGATGAAACCACAAGTCGCTATAATGGAGCTTATGTGCACACTTGTACAATATTTTTCGTCGGTGAGGAAAGTAGTTTGTGAACTATACTATTAGGGTTAATTGAAGTAAAGGTAAAATATGACTGCTGAATGATTAATTAAAGCATTTAAATAAAGGTTGACTAACAGGATATTCCGCTGGAGAATATTGTTTTGCTGGCTTGTGACAATGCTTCAGTAATTTTTCGTTGAAAAAATTCGTTTTATACACACTTCAAGTCTGTGGTTCCTAATTCAGTTCTTATAATCTGAATTTGCCATACTACAGCTATAATTTCAAATTATGTATGTGCATACATTCTTAGGACTTGTGGATAATTGTTCAGGGGAGTTACAATGTACGTATCTGGAAGTGCGAACCGATGTTTAATTTAAAAAGAAATTCAAGAAAACTACTCAGACGTACAGAAAAAGAAGAGTGAAACTATCCAACACTAGGTGGTCAACTGAATAATTAAACAGTGAAATGTTCTAGTTGAATTTTTTCAGGATAAAGTAAAAAAAAAGGAAAGCCTGGCGCAGATTCATCTAAGGAACTGGAACTAAAGAACCCGAGCCAAACCAATGAACCACAGGCAAAATTAGAGATGAGGAAGGTAGACCATTCAAATTCAGAGGAAAAAGAGTTCCAGATGATGAATGTTAAAAAACTTGCCGAATTTTGCGATAAATGCCATTTTAGAAACTTATACTTAGAACCCGAAAGTTTAAATGAAAAGATGAAAATCAGGATTCATAATAATTCATTTGAAAGCCGTTTTTATACATTTTTCATAAAAACTATTTATCATTTTTTCAACCAAATATTAAATTTTTATGCCAAAAAGACAAATTCTCTAAAAAATAGTTGAATTTTCAACACAAGAAGACGAATTTGTAAGAAAATAGGTAAATTTTAAATCAAAGGGTTAAATTTTCAACTAAAATGATGAATTTTTAACAAAGAAGATTTATTTTTCGCCAAAAAATATGACATTTCTAATAAAATTATGAATATTCAACCAAAAATGATTTTCTAACAAAGTATTTTAATTTTGAATTAAATACTAGGCAGTCCGATAAGTACCTGAAAATTCTAAGAGATGACATTAGTATTCACTAATGTGAACCATTTTCGTCTAGCTTGATCCTTCAAATGACGCCTGTCAAAACTTCAGCCATTTATGTTTACGCATTTACAAGTTACAGCACTGAGAAGCGACTAACCTCCGAATTTTTTTTTATATGGACAAATCTGAGTTTCGAGTTTTGATCAAACACTACTATCTTCGCAAGAAAACGATATCCGAGACCAAGGCCAAGCTGGATAAGTATTACCGGGACTCTGCACCGTCGATTGGAACGATTCATAAGTGGTTTACCGAGTTTCCCAAAGTGAAATTGAGAGAGGTAGCTAATGCTGTAGGCATATCATTGGAACGTGTGGCTAATATCGTGCATTCAGTTTTGGGCATGAAGAAGCTCTGCGCGTGATGGGTGTCGCGTTTGCTCACAGTGGACCAAAAACGAATTTGTGTGACAACTTCCCAGCAGAATTTGGCATTATTTTCGCGTAAGCCGACCGAGTTTTTGCGCCGATTCATAACCATGGATGAAGCCTGGATCCACTACTACACTTCTGAGTCAACGCAACAGGCAAAACAATGGGTTCCACCGGGCCAAAGTTCTCCGAAGCGTCCAAAAACGCAACAATGGGTCGGAAAGGTTATGGCCTCCGTATTTTGGGATGCACATGGCATAATATTC
>NC_046657.1:134815936-134863963 GCF_010883055.1 Belonocnema kinseyi | reverse complement strand
TGCACAAGCAAAATTGCATGAAATCGGCTTCGAATTGGTTCCTCAGCCACCGTATTCACCAGACCTGGCCCCCAGCGACTATTACTTGTTCGCTAACCTGAACAGATTGCTCACCGGTAAGCGTTTTTATTCAAATGAGGAGCTCATAGCTGAAAGTGAGGCGTATTTTGGAGACCTTCCGATCGAGAGTATTTTTCAGACGGTATCAAAAAGTTAGAAAATCGTTGGACTCGCTGTATCGACCTAAAAGGAGAGTATGTTGAAAAATAAAACCGACTTTGGCCAAAAAAACGTCTCCGTGTTTCATTTTTCAGGGACATCAGACTGCCTAGTAGTTAAATTTGTTTAACAAGGCCGATTTTCTACAAAACAGTTAAACTTTCTACCAGTTAATTTTCAACAAAACAGTCGAATTTTCTATGAAAATAATTGAACTTACCACTCATAAAGACGGATTTTTAACAAAATAAGCACATTTTCAACTAAAGAGTTGCAGGTTTTAACTAAAATGATGCAGTTTTAACCGAAAGGGTTAACTTTCAACCAATGAGATCCATTTTCTGCCAAAAAGTCGAATTTTCGACTAAAGCGTTAAATCTTCAACAAATTAATTAATTTTTAACGAAAGTAGTTCCACTTCCAACCGACTTTTCCACCAAAAAAATAAAATAATTTCAATCAAAAAACTAGTAATTGCCCAATGAACAAGATAAAAAATTCACTCAGTAAGGAAATAATTAATTCCTTATGCACGATTCCATGAAATTTAAGGAGTCTCGTGTAAAATTTTTCAAGTAGTGTTATGGCATTTGGAGTTAATAAATTTAAAGAATGTGTATGGAGAGAAAAATTTTAAATTTGAACATTGAACTTTACTGAAAGAAACCTCGTTTAACTCCGTAATTTGCAAATAACATCCTTACACATTTATCGTTTGTTTATTTTTTTCATTTTTATTTTAAAAATTAGAGATTTTTTCGTGTGAAAAATATTTACAGTTCTCCGTTTTTATGATTTTTTATAACCTGTAATTCACGTGATCTGAATAATTATTAAAGTATAAAATTTTCAGGTTCACTTTTTTTGCATGAAATTATTTAGTGCATACTGCTGCTTTTGCTTGCATGATGATAAATTAAAAATATCACAAAAAATAATGCTACCAACATTGTGGACTGACCTAATGAAGAAGATATATTTTAAATTTCCAAAATGCATTGAAATAATATAGATACGTATATTTCAAATATTTGAGAAATTTTTTAGTTTAGTTGAAATCATATAAAATATTACTTTTATTTACATTATTATATTCTGTTATATTCATTATGTTCTGTTTATGTTTCAAAATTAATAAATTAGTTCTTATATCTGATATTGATCTTATATTCTACTTATTTCTGATAGAAATGAATAGTATTTAATAAAACTGAGTGGATTAAGAATATTATTAATGTATTTAACAATTATTATTTACATTTTCAAGTAAGATTTTATTATAATATTAAAAAATACATTTTTAGTCAGGCTTTCGGGTAGAATAACTTGGATTCGACCCCTGAGCCGGTACCAATAGAAATTTTTCTATGTATTTCAACCGGGGCTTTGGTTGTTCGAAACCCTACTTAGACTGTAGGTGCTCTTAAAAGAGGATAATTCCCTACCAATGTACAAGCTCCATGTCGAAGGGACTAGTCTTGGGGGTCACTATTCAATTTTGAGGAGACTCGAAAAAGAGTTAGCGATCTCCTTGCCTTGAGGCTTTACGTGGAGGGGATTCTTGGTCGTTTCGCTTGAATAAACATAAAATGTCAAATTGTCAACTGGATAGAAAGAAATCGCGATTGTCGACAAGCGGTCAGGGAGATGGTCCTTTATATTTTATGGTATTGACGCCCATGCCTCTGTCTTGTAGGCTTGTAATATTTAGATCAGTATAAGGTTAAAAAAACTTGTTTTTTCTTACATTTATGCGGTTCTATCGAAACCCTTTTAAGCTATTGCAAAAGTAACGCAGTCATTGAATTTAGGGCTGAAGAACGCATCGATATCATTGAAATCTTTCAGTCAAAAAGTTTGTATACAACCACTTCTGCCCTATTTTGTTAAGCAGTGCAATTATATTTGATACCTAGCCTTTAAACCACATCGAAGCCTGTATAAATAGAAGAATTTGACTTATAATTATGCAAAATAATAAATTTACTCGTTAAATAAAAACAATTATTAAAAAATGGTTAAAAGTACAGAAGAGCCTCTGGGGATTTAAAAATATTGCACTAAATTGACATCTGAACGATTGATTTCCTCACTAAATTATGCTTGATCATTTTTACTCTTTGAAAATCTAAGGAAGTTTTTGTGGTGAAAACATAGCTTAGGAGCATATGCTTCTCCTTGTCCTGTTTGTACACAAATTGTTTCTGGATTTTTTTAAAGCAGCTTCCGAGAATTCGACATCTATAGATTTGTATGTCAGTGAACTTTTAATGAACTTTAAATCCGGATAGTGTGTAGCAGCGGCGATAGGTGCCACGTACCGTGATTCTAGGTAAGTGTTTATTTAAAAAGTGCATATCCTGCACAGATCGCTGAGTACAGTTAATAAGAAACTTAGTTCAGTCTCAGTTCAGTCTTATTCTCTCATAAACTGTACTCCAAGGATTTGCGCATCGTTTGAACTTATTTAATTAGCGCTTACCTGAAGTTGTGAAGTTCATTAAAAGTCTAATGGCATAAGAGTCTTTAGATGAAGAGCCGTGATTGCATTATGCGTTTAATTTTGGTATCAAAAGTAGCAAAATTAGGGGCTACGACTTTAAAGGTTATTATAAAAAAGTGAATATTTTGCGGACACGCTAGAAAAAATCGTGGTTTCGATTCAGTCACAGTTCCTTTAGAGAACAATGAAAAAATTTCAAACGTCGCGAATTGTTTCAGTTATCATACATGAGGGGAAAAACGTGCTTTGTAGAGCTAGAAACATATTCCTCAGTTTAATGTATGAGCAACTACTTTACACAAATTTAATTCATCTTGCAGGTTGTATTAGGAATGGTGTGTACCGTGCTTCTGGAACGGAATGGACCGAATCTAATGAACCATGTCAGATTCTATTGTGTAATGCTGGCGTTATCACAAAATCCGAAATTAGGTGTTATACACCCTGTTCCAATCCGATTCCAGCAGCCCCGGGTCAGTGTTGTCCAACTTGTGGAGGTAAACTATTCTATTATTACTTTATTACAATCCATACCCACTAGTAGGTGTGTATTTTTTACACGCTGATGCTTCGAAAATTTCTATAATAGAGCTTTCACCTTCCGTAGTTTCATTTTCATAGACCCATAGAGTTTTAAAAGACTGAAAATTATGATTTAATTTAAGTCCATTAAATGTGTCAATTTGCCAGGCAATAAAAAAATTTTTAGATCGTATAGAAAGAAAAGCTGATGAATACCCAAACGCCTTAATGGCTTTACGGGATATTACCCATGTAGTTCTACGATAAAACTTTCAATGAAAAATAGACATAAGGAGACTAAAGTCCTGTACATTGACATGAAATGAGCACATTTCTGTACTGCAAAAAAGATTAAATTAAAATATATTGACTGCAATAACAAAATAAAAACGTCAATTGCAGTGAATTGCAGTTATGCAATAGAACTAGTACACCATTTTATTGCTATGGATCGCATGGCAAGTCTGTGGAGCAGTCTATGGAAGTCAATTCATGACATGCAATTCAGTCATTTTCTGAATAGTTTATAATTGGCAAGTATAATAACATTTCAGATTTAAATTATTTTGCCTAGTAGCAGCCAAATTGTAGTGACTTCTTAATATTAGTTTATCAGCCTATTTTTCTTTCAAATGTTAATGAAAGTATTAAAAAAAATTCAACTTTCTTAGAAAGTTGTGGCTATTTAGTCTGCTAGCGGAAGAAATAGTGTATTTTATTTCTTCCGATAGTTGTATGAATAGTGAGGGTCTGTTATTCAGAGCGCAATTGGGGTGAAAAGTGAAGTATTTATTTAATCCACTACTTTTATTCAGACCGCGCCCATTCGGGAATCGAAATGATCGTGTTATTGAATGATATTGAATTGGCTCTCATTGATTGCATTATAGTCTCAAATTCTGAAAAATGAGACTTTGAACAAAAACATTGAACACAACAGTTTTTGTTTTATTTTTTAAGATTTTGTGATGCAATAAACCCGCTTTCAGCAAAATGTTGGTAATCTATTTCTGTATTGTCACCCTTAATTTCTTGTTACATTATTGAGGACAGATTTATTTTTGACAATTATACGCATGGTCCGAATAATATTTATTTGAATCAACAAAGTATCTATTTGTTGTACCATAGAATATGGTTATTATATGGGAACAAAATATTTATTTGACCTAGCAAACCTTTCATTCAAAACATTTATAGAGCTATATCTATATTTACATAGTAACAGTTGTTCGGTGTACTTGCAAGTTTCGCAAATTGTTTTTTTTTTTTTTTTTAATTTTTCGGAAAATATCCACAACTTTCGAGATTTTGTCCTAAAAGTTTTGGAAACAAAATAATGAGGGCAAGTTACCGCTAGGTGGCTGTCAGTTAATGTAAACAATTGTTAACTGAGGCATGGAAATAAGTTTTAAGTTTGTAGGTATATAAGCATGGACGTGACGCTTTCTTTTTGATACGTGGTAAGCGTTAAGTTAATTTTTTTAATTAATTCCCTAATTTCGATAGATTCCTAAATTTTTGTGAAATTTTTTATACAGTATTTTAGAACAAATTTCGTACCTTCAAGAGGAATTTCCGAACTTTTGTGATTTCTCCTCCTATATAGTACGAAATTTGTTTAACTTTTTGGTAAATTCCCGAACGTTTCCTGAATTTTACATACAGTTTGTTACAAAGAATCCTGAACTTTATTTCAATTTCAGGAAGAGGCGTTTTCATTCTTTCGAAAGACTTCTTTGAAGAGATCTAACCTCCAAATAGAAAATTTACATACATGTTACAAAAATGTCTGAGTAAAAGACTTTGTTATCAAACTGTGCAAATATGTCAATTTTGTTGAAAAATAATTTGTTTGTAACGCTATAATTTGAAAACGGGTTTTCGTGCGAAAGAAGTGTAAGATGCAAAAATTTGATTTTCCCGCCTCAACATAATTACACCGTATGCTGCTTGACGCCAGTCATGGCATATCCGCCCTGTAGCCCTGTCAGATGAGAAATTTAGGCTATATCGCCGGTGCTTACGAGAAAAAAACCCGTAAATTATATCGCTGTGAAAAAAACACTTCTTATCATAACGCCATGAAACATAACTCATTTCTATAAAATGCGATGAACAAAAATATATCTCAGTAAATACTGTAAAAAAATACATATTGGTAAACGCTGTGAAAAAAACCCGCATCACTGAATGTCCGTATTAAAAAGCATATTTTAGTAAATACAATTATTACAGTAGTAAACAGTGAATATAATCATTTACATATTAATTATTTGACTGAACCAAAGTTCATAAATATTGTTAAGTTGATAAATATTGCAAAGTTTATAAATATGGCGAAGTAAAACTCGATAAGTTAAAATATTCATAAGATAAAGATTTTTGTTACTACATAATCAAAGTTCAAAAGTGCGTTTTTCATTTTAATTGAAAATTTATAATATTTATGATTTTTTAAATATATAAACAAGTTTAGACAATTGCAGTGAGTTTTCATTATTTCTGCCAAGCCTATACACTTAAACGCAGACAATAGGAAGCTGACAGCGTAAAACACACGATTTTAACTTGATATTTATTTATAGTTCTTTGCATCGTCCACCAATAATACTTTTTACGGCAAAATGATTATTAGAGTTATTTTCGTGGAATAAAACAGTTTAATTAAAAGTTTTAACGAATACGGTCGTTTACTGAGATGTGTTCTTCTTCACGGTGTTTTAAAACATTGTATTTTTTTCACAGCGACCTGATGAACAATTTATTTTTTACGGCATCTTTGAAAAGGGTTTTTCTTCATAGCTTTACTTTACAGGTTTTTTTCTTCATAAGCACCGGCGATATATGAATCATTGTCAATCAATTCAATATTATTCAATAACACCATTATTTCGATTTCATGAGGGGTATGGCCTGAACACAATTAGTAGGTTAAATAAATACTTACCCTTCTTTATCCTACTAGAGGTCTGAATATTTCAAGTGACACTTTTTTGTAAATCAAAATATTTCTTGGACATTCGCGATTTCTTAAGTTTATTATTTAATAAATTGTAAATAATTCTTGAAAACGCTGAATCTACAGTTTTCACATTTCAAAGCTGTATTTTTTGCACATATAGCTATGTACGAAAGTGATACTTTCGAAGTACCCAGAATGTTTGGTTATAACGAAATTGTTATTGAAGTATTATGCACCAAAAAAACATTTTCTGTATGGTGTTTAGAACCAACAAAGTGATTAACTTAAATATTTATTCAATCAATTGTAATTAATTCATAAGCCAACCTTCCTATTGCTTTACAGAAAAGTGCGAGTTTTCCTTTGCGCTGGTTATGTCTCCTCATGTATATTCTCCGTAGTTTCATGTTTTCATAATTACAACTTTCATTTACGTTGTGTAGATTGCCATGTCAATGGTCAGGAGGCTACTGATGAGAGGACAGTGACGTCAACGGAAGATCCGTGTGTTACCTGTAGATGTAACATGGGTCGGCTCACTTGCACAAAACAGGCATGTCCCGTTCTTCACTGCCCTGCTTCAAAAATTATTCACGATGTAGAAGAATGTTGCCCTCGCTGTACAGGTTAGATTTTTTATTTTAATTATAGTCTATAATTGAACTGAAGAACACTCGAGACGAACCATAGACAACGCGACCGCCATACAATTGTCCTAGACTTTCTCTGGAGGAGCTGGGCCTAGAAAGTATGTAAAAATACTCTATAATTCCAGCAGGCTACCCGGTGGAAAATCCTGCACCGGATCCCGATACTTTTCCTGTACGTGTTCCATTGCTAGAACTAAATTCGGGGCCAAATGTCGAGGCTCTCACTTGTTTTGATTGCAAATCGTACAAAAATATCTGGTTTGTCTAATAAAGAGCATCTGAAAGCTTAAGGTCTTTCAAATTCAACGATATGGTCACTTCTATACTGAAAATTTTTTGTTGGAGGTTATACATTTTTGAAAATTCTGAAATATTCAATAATTTACTTTTCACGGTGATTTATTTACAAAACCTTTATTTTGGGAAAACGAGAACGGATTACGCTTAAAAACCAAAATGGCTATAAATTTGTAGTTTTTAAATACGAATGAAGTGCAATAATTAAATTTATGATAATATCATTCTTACGCAAGAAATATCATTTTGAATGTTTCTGGACAAGTAGTACAAAAAATACCCTTTCAATGACCATAGTGATTCCAGAAATCAGCTGATTCCGTCCCTATTGTCATCGAAAGTGTACTTCTGCTGCCACTTCCCGCTGTTCTGGTCACACGTCCACACTGATTATTGTCAGAAGTACGCATGATGATATTTCTTGCGTAACAATGATTTGATCATAATTGTAATTATTGCACTACACTTTCATCAAGAAACAGCAGATTTGGAGCCAATAAGGGCATGTGACACAGCCAAATACCTATATTACCGACCTCACTTTATCAGTTGGCTGAATATTTTTTTGAAATTAAGGCCATGTGACGAGAGGGTCACGTGACCAAACCTGTTCTTCGATTTTTCTTTCCCAACTTACGTATAAACGAAATGAGGTATCGCTCTGAAAGTTTGAGAAATGAAAGAGGAGGTAATAAAGTCCATGTCTCTGCTTTGTTCCCGTGAAAATGTTGAGAAAATTTTTTTTTTTTTTTTAAGAAAATATCAGTGGAAGTTTTCTTTCCCAACTTACGTCCACACGGAATGAGATATTGTGTTAAAAATTTGGCACGATAAATAGAAGGCATGCAAGAATTTGTCTCTGGTCCTAAATAATTAGAATAATGAAAAAAGTTTTTTTTCAATTTCTATTTTAGAGAAATACCGACCGTGCTGTCGTCAAACCCTGCAAGCAATTTACAATGTTGTCAATGGGCTAGTTGTGAGGTTTATATTTATCAAAGTGGGACAAAACAACAAGAATCGCTCCCGAACATTATGCACCAATAATGCAAAAACTAATGTTTGCACTTGAAATGCAAATAAACATATTTGGTCTGACATACGTGTCAGTCTGTATCAGCTGTGTCAAAGCAGCACTAGCGCAGCGAGTAGACAACTTCGAACTTCTAGGGGTCTGTCCATAAAACAGATTGCATGATTACCGTCAGAGAAAGTTAAAAGTCAAGCTTCTGCTGTAATACCAAAATGTGTCCGTCGATAATCATTATTTGCATAAATAAACTTTTTTCTCCCTCCAATTCTTTGCAAGGCCACAAATATTGATCTTAGGGCTGACTTGATCAGCTGTCACACTCATCACATGGCCTTAGGAATATGTTTTGTAAATAAAATACCAAGCTGAAAATTTGGAGACTGTATTAGAGTACTGTATTAAGGTTTCAAACTTTAAGAAATGCAAGAACTGAAAGAAAATGATGTTAAAGTAGAACGTTTAATAATAAAAGATGTAAAAAAATATTTCAACTAAATCTTCTCCAGCACAAAACAAAGGACTCACAACGTAGGCTAAGCCAGCTGTTAGAGCTTTGTCTATTGGCTGTCTACCTAAACGTACTTTATTGTATTCTAATACATTTTCAAAAGTTTCCGCTTGATATTTTATTTACTAAAAAAAGTTCTTAGGTTCAAACAAATATGCAGTGAACTGATAATGTGTGGTCGGTAATATAGGTATTTGGTTGTGTCACATACCCTTAAACGGCTCCCTATCTTCATTCGTGCTCAAGATAAAATATTTGTAAATAAATCCCCCTTAAAATTAAATGATTGAATATTTCAGAATCTTGAAAAATGTATTGCATTAAAGAGTGTTAAAAGAATACCTGATTCTTTTTATATCAGATGCTTTTTATAAGATAATTCCGATTTTTTTTGTGCGAGTTGCATTGAAAAAAAGTGAAAGTCTCGTGCATTTTGCTCCGGCTTTAGAACCAGATCTAGCACAAGAAACGTTACAGGGTCAGCATAAGAGTGTGAGACACAAAGCTTTACACGAAACCATAGAGGAATATTCAGGGGATGAGGGAATCCTTACGGAAACGATACATATCTTTAAAACATTTCAACTCTATACTCACTAGCGAAAGGGCTGGGCCATAGCACACACTGGCGAATTAGTTTAACAATTGATCCTGTACAGGAACCTTAGAGGAACTAATCTGGCAAAGTGTTCTAGGGTTTAGCTCGCTCGCTAATTAGTTGGATCTTCAAGGTTACATAAAAAAGCAAAGTATTTACAGATAATTATCCATGTTCCTTCACAAAAAATTAAAGACCGTAAAAGTTTCCCGATACGAAGGAAACCATGCTATATTATTTACAGGATCCCTTGCATGTTCATTCGTGGCCACTCAGGGCGTGTGTACACGTTTCTTTAAGGGTTTCCTCGTTCCCTGCAAGTCCTTGTACAGGTTCGTGTACAAATTCATGTCTCAAATTCTTATGCTGAATCTTTAACGTTTCTTGTACGAGATAATTTAATTCTATTTTCGTATGATAAAATTGATCAATCCTATGGGGCATCCGCCCTGCACTTTAGCCTAGCATATTCTGAGAGATGCTTCCTTGTTGACAAAGCTGCCTTTTATGAATCTGTGGCGCTATTCAAGATTCGATAGTTCTTATTTTTACCCGAGGCAGATTGATCGAACGGAATAGTCACCTTAGAACAGTTATTTCCCATTGGATGACTTGCAGAAATGGAAGGTAGATTAGAGGGGATGGTGGGTCTAATATGCTGGTCACGGGCGGCATTTCTGTGGACAGATTGGAGCTCAGGGGCCTCTGGGAAGAGTAGGCCGACGTGGTTGGCATAACTGTCTCGACATATGTTCCACCTGAAACGAGGGTACTGCGCGAGACATGGGTCGTTCTTTTTAATTGCATGGAGTGGAAAGGAAATGTCCTACTCTGTGGAGATTTTAATACTCGCTTCCGCATGTGGGGTGCTATCAGTTCCAATTTTTCGGGTAAACAGCTGTCCACTGCTATGTGCGATGCAGGCCTGGTTCCTCTGAATGATTCGTAGTCTGTATTTATCCTTGCGCTGGGTCGACAGTCCAACAATCTCGACCTTATTTTCTGTTCACCCTGCCTGGCCCTGATCACCACTATCTGCGTAGATTGCGACACTTATAACTCTGATCATTCGCTGGTTTTTAGGAAACTTAATGTCCCACTGATCATGATCTCCACATATTCAAACAGATTCAACGTGGATTCGCTAGATTGATTTCTGTTTCACAGGCGGTTGAATGAAGAGATTCCGGCACTCCCAGCCACTGCTTGATATGCACATTCCGGCTAGGGCCTATGACAGATTTGTAAACACCATCTTTGCTGCCCTGAAGATGAATGGGACATTAAGGGCGGGTAGTCGCGGAAATGACAGGAAGAGGGAGCCACTTTGACGGAACAGCAAGTGCGAGGTGACTCTTGCGAGAAGGCGAGCGACTAAAAAGAGCGGCTTGGAAAAGAAAGCTCTCTCTAGAGTTGTGGACAACGAGATGAAACGATTTCTTCTTAAAATAAAATATAAATTCTGTAGTTTCTTCTGTGAATATCTCGACCCTGCTGGAGGCCCTGCATAGGAATTTCCGCATGAATTAGTTTGCTCGAACATTCCAACGGTCTCAGTCAAGCCGCTCCTGAATCCAGACGAGATGAACCCTAAGAAACCAATCCTTTCCTTTGGCGTAGTTCCTGTGTGCTCTCTGTTTCTGTAAAGCTAAATCCGTACCGGGAATTGATGGTGTGACTTACGAAATCGTTCATGGTCTCTCTGACGTGTCGAAGCACGTTCTGTAGGAACTGTTCAACGATATCTTTAGAAAGTCGTCCTTTTCGGAAATATTGCGCGACACCAGGGTCCATTTTATCCCTAACCCTGGTGCGAAATCACTTCGCCCAATATCGTATCCAACAGCTGACTGAGAGTAGGGATTGGTTGCCTGACTTCCAATAAGGCTTTAGGAGATAAAGAACCTCCAAGGACCGTGTGCCAGCAGTGTTGACAGACGTTATGAGATCAAAAGAGGCCTTGGCTTTTGCCTTTGACCTGAAGAGCGCGTTCAATACGGTTCTTCCAGAAGAATTTATCAGAGGGCTGAGAGGCCTTCCGGTTCCAAGAAGGATCCTGAATTTTATTTCGTTGCTCGTGTCTAAGAGAAACCTGTTTTTTGCGACGGGTAGTAGTTACGCTAGAGTTTCAGGGGTAAGTGTGCTTTAGTGGAGAGTCTTCTCTCTACTGTTGTCCAGCCTGGTGCTGAGAAGGCTGAGGGAGTTTCTTCCAGTCGGAGTAAGGATCTCAATATACACCGACGATATCCTCTGGCACATGACCTCTGGTGCAATTCAGGATGCCTTGGCTCTGCTGCTGCTTCGCGCAATTAAATCGCATTTGTCATGGTTGTGGAGGGTTGGCCTTTCAATCTCCATCCCAGAGTGCCAGCTGTGCGTTTTCTCGAGGTCCAAGGATTGGTTCGAAGATATGGCCTTGTATTTGGAGTTTCGTGCAATTGAATCGCTTTTGCCATGGTTGGGAAGGGCGGGCCTCTCAATCCGTATCCCAAAGTGCCAGCTGTGCGTCTTCTCGAGGTCCAGGGCTTGGTTTGAAAATACGGGCTTGTATGTCGTGGACTCGGAGGTTAAGAATTATCCCTCTCTTAAACACCTGGATATTTGGCTCGATAGACGTATGGCATAGACGATTCATATTAAAAACATAGCCGCAAAAGGTGCAAGAGTTGTGAATGTTATGCGGGTTATTTGTAGAGTTACCAGGGGAGCTTCTCCTGCCCTTCTACTCACAGTATATAAAGGTCTTATCAGGGCCTGTCTAGAATGGGATGCTCCCCTCTTCCTTGGGTGGCTCTTGGTTGTATGATATTTACCCCGATCTCTATTCTGTTATCTAAGAATCTAGTAATTTTTACAGACTTTCAGGCAGCATTGATTGCCATCCGACACAGATTTGTGTACCCTCTGGGGCATACCCTCGCACGATTCGTGGGTAATGTAGTCGCCTTTGCTGGACGGTTGGGAAAATCTGTACACTTCATATGGGTTCCATCTCACGCAGATATAATGGGTAAAGAGACAGCTGACAAGGTGACAAGAACTACTGCTACTCTTTCAATGACGGCTTTAGGACTACACTTTTTTGGGTATTTTCGCGAGATATGTCAACGCGATTATATGTTTGCACTGAAGGACTGCACACATCTGCTAGATCAGTGTCGTTTGTTTGCAGAGCTTGCCCGGACTGGCTAGGTACATAAATCGAGCCCCCCCGGCTCTGACTTCGGAGCTCTTTAATTTCAAGAATTTTATCTTTAATCTTACTGTAGAGTCGGTTGGTGTGCTGGGCCTTTTTTTTGGAGCAGTAAAAAGCTAATATTGTAACTTCGACGTGGGTAATGCCCTACATGGGCGGTCCATTCGCTCTTTTCCATATCTTTACCTTGAAATGGAGGAGACGGGCTGCCATTAGGACAATTTTGAGGTTAGGTCGACATAACCTGAACACTGGTGGTTCTGTTGGCGGCACTTGGAACAGGGCGCTTGAGCAACTTGAAAGAGTTGGATTTGAAGATTGATGGGTGCTTTTGGGTTCACCCGGAATATACTACGGATCATTTTGAACTGGAATTAAAATGCAGGATTTTCATTTGAACATGGCTATCTGAACCAAGAAGCCACAAAGAGTGAAATAAAAAGAAACTTTTCGCAGAGATTGCAGCGTTGTGTTGTTTTTTCCTTGTTTTCACTTTTTCTCTTTGTGGGGGGCTCTGCACTGGACCGTTGCAATCTTCATTGTTCCAAAAGCTGATAGCAGAAATTTGTACTCGTTCAGCGTCTTTATTGTCGTGCACTACGACACTGTGTGCTATTATTCACAGTTCTGACAACGAAGAAACAATCTCGGATGTGTCTTTACATCCCAAGAACCACGACTTGATGGTGAACCTCAATTTTACGAAATCTGGAATAATTTGACAGGTCCTGTGTCTGTGAAGATTGTAAGACTGTAGTTTGGAGCAGACAAACAAGGTGTGCAAGCTGTCACACTCGTGCTCCGAACGACACGTTTTCAACAAACGACGTCGGGGCGCCCTTTCTTATCGAGCGCGAGTTAAGACTTTGATTCGCAGACAAAGGTAAAGCAGTTTTCAATTAAAATTTGAAAAAAATGTGAATTAAATTTCGTAAAAATTATTGAAATAGTTTTTGCAGATGCCACCTGCAAATGCATCAATTTGATAGATAAACCAATTTATCCTTGTAGAAAGAGATATTTCGGGTTCTCCAATCATCGGAAAAATTCGTAGTTATTTACGTTGGAAATTGTAACTCGATTCTTTGCAAATTAATTTCCAAATTTACCTAATTTGAAGTTATGAAATTGCAACACAAGGTCCTCTCCAAATTGATTTATAAATTTTAAGTTTAATAAGTCGCCAAACTATAAATTTTAATATTCAATTTTGCACATTGAAAATACCAAAATTAAAAACTGGCGCTTCTTACATTTCTTAATAAATTATAGATTTATAAAGTCACCAAGCAGTACATTTCAAAATTAGCAAATTTCTAATTATGAAACTAAAATTGGGCCCTTATCTGCAAATTTTTTTATAAATTCTAAATTTATCAAGTCGAAAAGTTATAAATTTCGATATTACCAAATTTTGCCCATGGGAATTTTCAAAATTACAGAACTGGTGCGTGTTCATCTTTCTTTATAAATTATAAATTTATTAAGTAACAATACAAAAAATTTCAGAACTAAACAATTTTTTATTTTGAAACTTTAAAACTGGGACTTCTGTAAATTTATTTATTCCACACTCGACCGAAATGACCACCTTTTGCCCCTGAAAATAGGGGTGAAAGTAGCATATATTTACCGCAGCCCGTATAGGGTTGTTTCGCGATTTTAGATAAAATAATTTTTTTAGTACAAAATTTTGATCCGAACTGAAAGTGCGTTATAATTTTGTTTATGTTGACTTGTTCAACATAAAAAAAGTTCTCCTGTTGTAATATTTTGAATAAGAGTCAGTAGTACGTTGAAGGAAGTAAGTACAATTATTAACACATTTGAAAATCGTAGATATTTGCGAATTGTCCAGTAAACATGACTACATTTAAATACTTTTTAAATGAATTCTTTATACAAAATTGTTTGTTTTGGACGTTTTTCTAATGTTTATAATGTTTTTTAAACAATATTTTGCGACTTCTATTTTCGATATGCACATAACCAAACCAAAACATCGGCACAGAAAAAGGTATTTGAGAATTACTGACACATATGCTGTGATTGATGGAAAATCCAAAACCTTTCACGTGAAAGGGGCCCTCCAATCGACATCTTGATAGAAAATTCACATTTAAACATTACTTTAAAAATAGTAAACAATATGTGAACAATATTTTATGGGCGTTTTAAAAAATCGAATTTTATATGCTATAAGATCCATTTATTAGAATAATAATATCTGGCTTTGAAAAGAACCCTATTTGCGAGGCGAAAGTATAGTCAGCGGGGCGAAAGTAAAGTCAGCGGGGCGAAAGTATAATTAGCGGGGTCAAAGTGAAATTTGTAGGTCGAAAGTAAAAATTAGTCGATCAAAATTCTAGGCGCGAACAAAGCTATAGAGACATGCGTCGGGCCCGCTTTTCAGGACAGTAAATCCACCCGCGGGAAAAATCTGCTCCTTTCGTCCCTTGTTTCATAATGTACTATTATGAATTCTAAGTTTATCAAGTCGCCAAACTATAAGTTTTCGAGGTTAACCAATTTTCCCCATTCACAATTCTAAAATTTAACAAATGGTCAGTGTTTACTTTTCGTTATAAATGATAAATTGATCAAGTTTCCAAGCAATACATAACAAAAATAACAAATGTAAAAAATTTCCAATTCAGAAATTTCTAAACTGCACCCTTTATATTGTACTGATAGTTTTATACGTACATTCGAAGTTTATCCAGTCGTCAAATTAAGGATTTTTATATTACTAAATGATAATTTGGTCTATCTATAAAATTTGTGCATTTGCAGTTGGACTCAGCAAAAACTATATCTATATTTTTACGCGATTTTTTTGACATTGTTTATTTATATTTTCGAATTGAAAAATGCCTTATCTTTGGCTGCGACTCGAATTCTCGACTTTCGATTGATAAAGAAAGGTGCCCCGATGTCGTTTCTACCAACCGTGTCATTCGGAGCACGAGTGTAACAACCTGTTTATCTTGTTGGCTGCTTATAGCTACAATCTCATGGTCTTCACACACACGGGACCTATCAATTTATTCTAGATTTTGCTCCGTTTCGCGAAGACGTTTAGTATGCGTAATTTTTTGTTAGAAAATTAGCATTTTCCGTTAAAATATTAATTTCCTCGTCAAAAGGTTTTATCTCTCAAAATTTTGTTGATCCGGGAATCACGCAACGTGTGATATATATATGGGGTCACTGCCTTACCAATACAAAAATTCCAAAGTTGGATTTTACCAACGCCCTTATTATTTATGTAAATTAGGATGTATCGAACAAAATAAAAGTAGGAGTTTAGATTCAGCGGAACGCATAAAAGCTGTGGTTCCTCGTTACTAAAACTTACCCGAAACTTGAATTTGATTAGGTAATATTTACTATCCTGGCACCGGCGTTGAAATTAAAAAAATTTGACTAAAATTAGGTTATTTTAATGGGCAGTTGATATTATTTTTTCTGAGTGTTCATATATGAAGAAATTAGTCGTTTGTTATTATAAAATATTACATTGATCATAATTTGATGTATTTTTTGGGTAAGGCGGAGGGGGAGGGGGCATGACACATTGTAAATATTGTTTTAAAAAATCTTAGCTTATTCTGATGAATTGGCTCTTTGTGTTGAAAGAAGTCATGATTTGCTTAAACTGAGCCAATAGTACCTTTGACCTGTTATAAAGAAATAAATGAATTTCCTCATCAGGGATAGCATATAAAACTGACGGCTCAGTTCTCTTTTAGTGGTGTGCAACCCATCGACTAATAGAAATGGACCGGTAATGCTGTGGGAAGAACGGTAATGGACTCTAGAGAGAGAAAAAACATATGAGACGTAGACCTATCTCTTTCTAGATAAAGCTGATTGGTCGAGAATATTTTCGTTGGGTGAAGTTTGGCGCAGCACAGGACCGTGCTTTGTGTCGCGAGAGCCCCAATAATGTAACGTTTATGGCACTTTTCAGAATTGATTTATTTATATTTTATTTAAATATAATTTATTGTAAATAAGTATAAAAAATGGTGGCAGCTTGTGTAGCTTGTGGGTGTTGTCAAGACGTTTATATGGGGATATGTTTTCATACGTAAGTAAAGTTATTGAATATAGTAAAATAAAAAATGTTACAATAAAAACAAAACGTCAAAATATGAAGTTTTGTACCTATGCAATACAAATGGTTATTTTTTATGTTATAGAAATATTCTTCAAATTTTTGACAGTTTTTACATTATTTTCGAACTCACAAAACGATCATTATTGTAGCATTTTCAATCCAATTTCAAAAAGAATTCAAGGTTACCAGGTTTTTAAAATAATCTATCTGAAACAGGTTATTTTACATGAATGTTCTTTAAAATTCAAATTATTATAACTACAAATTGCTGATGTATTATTTATATTTTTTCTTAATTAACCGTACAGAATATTTAAGCAATACCCGGGCCACCAATTCACTTGACATAGTGCTGAAATAGATAAAGACAGGTCTACGTCTCATATGTTTTTTCTCTCTCTAAAGCCCATTTCAGTTCTCCCCAAAGCGTTACCAGCCCACTTTTATATGTCGATGGTGCAACCACAACTTTTCCATACCCCTCCGAATCTGAACTCTTACTTTTGTTCTTTTCTATACAGCCTAATGTAAATACGCAGTTTAAATGATTTGTTTTAAATAATTATAAAATTTGAATTATTTAGGGCTTGAACGTCAAGTCTGCAACAGCTGGTAGGTTCCTTAAAGGTCCCGTCGTCCTAACTAATATTCCTGATCGTCAAGTTCACAAAATCAAATAATTTTCAAGGAAATTAGGTTCCAGAATAAAAATTACAACCTCAGGGGTTTCCCCAATATCTCGCAGTCAGAACTGAATCTTGACAGTGCACCAAACTCTCACTTTGTCAAGTATCGGGCGTTACCGTCAAATGGCCTTGGACTGATTTCGAGGGAATTTTAGGTCGCGAACTTCGATTTTGACATCATAAAGTACAAATTTAAAATGGCGTATCCAGCAGGTTGGCCAAAATTGCATTATTTAGAAATATTTATTTGAATCTTGATATAAAGGATTTTTTCGGCCGACAATTTAAAAGTTGACGTCAAAAGTCACAACATAAAAGAAAGCAAAAAAATATTTCGGGCTAAAATGCAACATTTTTCATTTATCACTGCAAATTATAAACTGAACTGTGGAGGAACTAAAGACAATGGACTCGAACGAGTCACCCGAAAAACTACAGGAATGTCTCCCATGTGACACCTTAACCTAAGATAGTATAGTCAAGGGGCTTTATCAGAGTTGGCAAACGGTATTCCATTTTACAGCCGCACTTTGACATGATTTTTTTCGATTTTTTGCATCCGGCATCTAAATATTATTCTATTTTGTTGCCCAGCATCGGTTTTTGGAAAAGATGTGTATTTTTTGTTTAATAATAAAAAAAGGAGAGAACAATAGAGAAAAATTGCAGTGAAATTCAGTGTTAGCTGTGTGTGGATTCTCGCAGCACTCTCAATGAAGTGAAAGTGTCATTCGTTACGAGCAAAATTCGATGCAGTCAGGGTGTCTGCCTCGTGAGTTTCACGATGATCAGTGAGAGTGCTACGAGAATCTAGAATCAACGCACAGCTAACACTGTCACTGCAATTTTTCTCTATTCTCTCTTTTTTTGGATTATTAAACAAAATATAAACATTCTTTCCAAAAACCGGAGCTGTTCAAGAAAATAGAATAATATTTGCATACCGTATGCAAAAAATCAGAAAAAGATATTCAAAATCGCGGTTGTAAAATGGAATCCCGTTTTCGAACTCTAAAAATTAGCCTTAATAAAGGAATGACCTAACATTCACTGAAAAATAATGACACGAAATGTATATCATACCACAACACAATATTCAAAGTCGTGTGAATAAATGTAGGATCCCGAACAGCGTTTTCTGTATCAACGAAGCCGAATCTAATACACAAACTTATCGTATTTTAATCTGCTATATTGGATCCGCCATTTTAAATTTTGAAATATTGATATCAGATTCGGCTGCAGCAATCCAGAAAACTATGTTGTACCAGCTTTCATGCATACAAATGAAAATTTTGCAATTAAGGTAGCCTTATTTTATCAGCCATTTTTAATCGTATGATTTAGATATTAAATTCGATTTCAGCGACCAAAAAAATCGTCTTGTATCGTGTTTCATTGAAATAAATAAAATATTTGCATATAAGTTAGGTAAATTGGTACTGCCATTTTTAATTTGTAATTTTGTACGTTAAACTCGAAATCCGTGACAACAAAAGTCCCTTTATATCAACTTTCAGACAAATTAAAAAAAAAAACATTGTTTGCTGCCACATAGTGGGGTAAAACGTCAACATTTGTGCCAAAACAGCCTAGTGCTTCGGAAGAAAATTATGATAGCCGATTTTTGAATTTGCTTTTACTAAACTTCTGTGTTAACAAAAAAGTGAAGAAATTGCCATTTTTACAACTTTATTTTAAATCAAATTGACAAAAATTTTATAAAAAAATGTTAAGTAACATAGTAAAGAGTCACCGGAAAGATATTATTGGTCGATTCTCTGAACAACAATAGAGCATATATCGTTAAAAAATAGGCAAATTGTGAATTTGTTTGTAAAGGAGCATATTGTATGATTAGGAAACACGCGATTTTTCGAATGATCTCTAATTTATTCCCTCTCCTTCACATCCCGTACCTATCAGTACCATGAAAATTACTTGATCCCATTAGTATAATGAGATCAGAAACGAACGAGTTACGCGTACCCCGAAAATGATTCAGCTTAACGGTATACTAATAATAAAATACACTTTCTTGTTCCCTTCCCATTTGCCTCATACCGCAAATACGTGAAATATGATTTTTTTGAATGGCAAAACCAAGATTTCTTGTATATCAAATAATCAAGTATCAGACAATCGTCATTTTATGAATCGTGGCAATGTTTATTTACGTAAAATCTAAATTAATCTATTCTTGAGTGCTTCTCTCAGATGGTGTCATGCGCTTACTTACTTCAGCGCTTCGTGCGCTGCAGATTAGAGAGCAGCTTCAACAACTGCTACTGTTGTCCTATATGCTGAAAAAAATCCTGAAATGTCTTTTAAGGCTGTTGTAACAGGGTGTAAAAAACGGCGAAATCTATGAAACACTCAAAACTTATGAACGGCCGATGATAATTCGGTTTTGGTGTTTCAAAAATACACTTTGATAGTTTTCTAGACCCGGAAAGAAGTTTCGCGGTGGTGGTATGTGCGCTTACTACCTGGGTTTTCGAAAATTATCTGATAACTGCTAAAAACTGAGAGTAAAATGGTGTAGCAACGACTTGAATTCAGCAGGAAACCAACTAACAGCTGTTGGCGCTGATAGCTCAGCCTGCTTGATCGCACTACCAAAAATGCACTGTCGATAAAAGTCGCATCCTTCTTGGCGGGAATTTTAAATTAGAATAAAAAATGCAATTTGTTTTTTTCTTTTTGTATTTGTTTATTGACATGTCTTATTGGATCTCGAAATAGGAAAAGTGTGGCAAGTGATAAAAGTATGACGCTGTGAACTCGCTGATAATAATTGTTAATAATTATTCAATAAATAAAAAATGATTTATTGAATTAATTACATATCTCGTTGTGTTGTAACGTGCAGCACAGATATGGAAATGGTGAATAACGTAGTAATCGTGTAAATAAGGTCAGTATCTGTTTGGTTCTTTAGAATTCCAAAACGGGAAAAATTTCGAAGTTTAAATTCTGTTTGTTTCCGTTCATATATTTCATGACTTTGCATAATTTGGAATTGCAATGAAAACTTAAGCTGATTTCTAATTTCTGATTGGTAGCTAGGTTCTATTTGGTTGTTCCAAAAATGTGGCCTATTTGAATTTATTTGGATTGACAGACTAATCATTATTCGATTTCTGTTTGGAAATCAAGGTAGCTTATAGATCTAGAAACTTAAACAGATCCTGGTGGCAAGTAGGGCTTAGAATACGTTCAGTAAAAAGATTTAGATTTTTAAACTGAAACCAATTCAGATTGAGTTTTGAAATCGAAGTGTGTAAAATACGTTTTCATCGTGGAAATATGTTATTACCGTGGAAGTATGTTTTCACTGTGCAAATGTTACGTGTAGGCTTTAATATTTTTATTTTATTGAAATTAATTGGAAATAATTTAACCGTGTAGAGTTTAGCATGCAGGCTTTTGAAGTTCACAGTTTGACGTGTAGACAACAGTGTCAAAAAATGTCCTCTTAAATGCGTGTCGAGGTTACGTAGAGAGTGTGAAACGTACACTATTGTTAAGCGTACCATTGACCGCGGCCTATTTTCCACACACATAATTGCTGGATTTATCTTGGGATCAAATTGGTTAATCAAGTGCCCATGTGCCATAAAATTACCTGAGGTGTTAACCTCGCAATGGCATTTTTTGGGAGTTATGGAGGGGCGAAGTAAAAATAATAGTATTTTGTGTGATTAGGAAGGTCAGTTGGACTTTACTACCAAATGTTGCTAGTGCGCCAATATGCGTTCCTGCGTCTCTTGCACAAAACGTTGCACTCTTTAGTAAAGAATAATACATCCCGCGCTTCACACGATATTTTGTTTGACAGATGTATGCAAATGTCACTACTGAGTCTGTAGAGTGAAATGGAAGTTGACGTTTATAATTCGCAGACGTCGAAGAAATCCTCAAGCATCCACATCAATCTGTATTATAGGGATACCGGAATCGAGTCCGATTCTTCGAAGGAATCTCTTCACTGCGCTCGAGAATCGATGCTTTAAAATCTATTTCCCATTTGTTCTTCACTCATTATTTATTCATTTAAGTAAATATTGATGTAAACTTTCTTCTTTTTCCAGTTGTTTGTTCTAATAATCTGTAAAAATAAAAACTAATATTAACACTTTGAAATGCATGATTGCTTATTCGTTCATAGCCCAATTATTGATAATGACTATTAAATTCGATTTATGACTAATTTAAATTTACATTAACATTATTTAGTTGATGAGGTTCATGATGCAAAAGTAATCGTAGGCATCAGCACCGAGCCGGGTACTAAACTAAATTTTTTGAATAAGTATAAAGTGCCATTTATACCTTGTAAACGCCAGAAAATACAGTTTTTAATCTTTTGTAGCCTTTATGGTTTTTCTACCTAAGCATACCAATTTTTTTTTTAATAAGTCGCAATCAACTTAGATGAAAAAAAATGGAATCATCTGTAACAGTTTAAAATTCAGTTAGCAAACTGCAATAGATTTTTAATGAAGATCCCGGTAAGAACGTGGAAATTAAATATCATTGAAAATTTTCTATTCAAATGAACGTGGGTTAGGAAAAAGAACTGAATTAAATTAAACTGTAGTCAAAAGACACGATAACGTTAAAATTTAAAAAATGTCTGTCAGTCCGTACTGGGTAATTTTCACCATTATTCTTGAAATTATATAAAATTCACGAATTTACATTTCCTGCGAGTTCAAAGAAACGGAACTTTGTATTATCTATATAATTATTCTGTCACCACGTGCCTACTAACTTTAACTTTCGATGAGATATAATCGAATTGGTTTGCTTTTTATCTCGGCTCATCGAATGGAATAAAATTGAATTCAACTTGTTTGATACCTTCACGGCTTTGAACGGGGTGAACTTGATTTCGATTTCTTAAACCCTTTAAAAGAATTAAAATCTTTTCATTTTTTCGCAGAAAATGAATTGTCACTTAAACGACAGAAACGATATTGTTATGGATTCAAAGCGTCTTTAATTTCATCATATGTGGATTTGTTTTAATTCATTTTAATTAACACCTTTTTACCGGGATTTAATTAATATTAGAGTTTAGATTAAATTATTTAAATGATTTGCAAGTCTTCTGGGTGGTTTATTTTCTTTTTACGGTTTTCGCAAGGCAATTTTCAATAGCTAATCTCATGCAATTTATAGGTAGCGGGCAATATCTATCACCGCCTAAAGGTGCCTGCATGTTGGGCACGATTTTGTACGACTCGGGCTCTCTGTTCCATTTAGATGCGTGCACCCGCTGCACCTGCGCGAATTCGTCTGTAACCTGCACAAAGGAAACTTGTCCAGTGCTGGAATGTGTCAGCGAATACCAAACCATACTTCCTGGCCATTGTTGTCCTCAATGTCCGCTCATCGAGGAAAGCCGTACATCTTGCAGTTACGGTGGTAAAACTTACGGGGCAAGTATATTATAACCCATGGAACACGTTGGACCTTGTGCGGATAGTTACCATCTCATTACTGATCATGGATTACAAATCGGCACCTGGGTTCTTGAGACGCGGTTTAAACGTTTTAATTTCTCCTAGGCAGGATGGCGAGTCTTGGAAGCTTGATCCCTGCAAGGCATGCGCATGCATGCAGGGCAAAGTGCGATGTGCTATGACAATTTGTCCACTCCTGAATAGCCCTTGTCCACCGAACTCACGATTAGAACATCCTGAGGATCAATGCTGTCCACGTTGTGTCGAAAGTAAGTCTCAAAAACAATTTTATAGTTTTGAATTTCCATATTTATTACAGATACCAGTGCTAAACCAATTTACATTTTTCTAAACAGGTGATGGTGTGTGCACCGTGTTTGGTGATCCACATTACCGAACCTTTGATGGAAAGTTCTTCAGCTTTAAGGGCGCTTGCAAGTATCAGTTGACGAGTGATTGTGTAGGTCAAAGTTTCAGCATACGAGTGACCAACGACGCAAGGTCCACAAGATCTTCAGCTTGGACTAAAACAATAGCTTTAAAGGTTTGTTTTGCGACTTTTATTGCTGTCAGATATTCTCTGTATGATACTTCGACAAACCTGTTGTCAAACATTTTGTTCATGATAATTTTGCTTAGATAGGAGACATGAAGATTAATCTGGGCCAGAGAATGAGGGTAAAGGTGAACGGCAAAAGAATAGACGTTCCCTATCGTGTGCCAAAGCTGTTGTATATTAACAAAACGGAGGACAGTATTCTGGTCAGCACGCATATTGGAATAAAAATTCTCTGGGACGGTATTAGCTTCGTGGAGGTCTCAGCACCGACCTTCTATCGGGGTCGCCTCTGTGGTCTTTGTGGTAACTTCAATTCGCTCCCCAAGGATGATTTCACTACACCTCGCGGTAGAATACTTCAGGATTCCCATCCTTTTGGCCATTCATGGGCTGTTGGTGGAAAAAAAATGTGCTCAAGAAAACCACCTTACAATTCTGATAAGGAACATCGCTGTAGGGGTAGGAGAGATCGAAGGTATATATTTATGCACTACGTTCAGGATATTTTCTGCAAAAGTATTTTTTTTGGCAATTGAAGAATCAGAAAGTACAAATGGATGAATTTAACAATCCAAATGAACCGTTTCTTCTGTTAATGTATAACGTAAACCCCCTCCAGTATATATATATGTGTGTGTGTGTTTACAAAGGGGGGGGGGTCAAATTTTTTACCGAGTTGCGTGCCCCCTCACGGTGTTCTTTAGATTATTTGAACCCTCCGCCGTCCATGTTATTTTTACTACCTCCGCCGTCCATGTGGGTCATCTGCGCCCCCCCTCCACCAATACAGTTTGCGATACAAAAATAGTTTGAAATTTCTAAGTCATTATTGAGAGCCTCTATTTTATCGTTCAGGTATTTTCAAATATTAAAAAAAATCCTGTTTTAAATTATTAGCATAGCCAAAAAAAACAAGGGAAAGGTGGGAATTTAATTAAAATTATATTAATTTTTAAATAAATTTATTTAAAAAGAAGGTCACGTGGTTTTATTTTTCTGACGAAGCTCTCTTGTAAAAAAATAAGTTCCCTGTGTTGTCTTCCAAAAACATATTTATTTTGACACATGAAATTAGTGTTTTTACAAACGAATATATATGCGATAATGATAAATTAGGCTTCTAGAAACAAATTCGCAGCTACGGCCTTATCAAATCAGAACACAACTTGTTGAAATATTCACGACGGCTCCGAGATTCATCATTGTTTTTTAAAGTATAAAAAACGACTGCATTGATGCCTGCTTCATTCAGCATGCCATAAAACAATCGTAAAAGCCATCTTTTTGTAATGAAAGCAACTAAATCATGTTTACACATCAGTCGAAGATATCGGTGCCGCCTTAAGTTTTGTTATAAAAAACAACTACTTCTGGCTTCTGAGTTTCATCATAGATTTTCCGCTCTTATGATAAGTCTTTTTTGAAAAAGAGCCTAAAATGCATTTTTACAACATAAAAACAAAAAACTTATGTGGTTTGACTCCATTCTGGCTTCATATCAGGCTACTTTTTTTAGGGAGAAATAATGACGTCTGGACTTATTTCTTCTCGATAAAATTCGACCTCCAAAAATCGCCTGAATCACGTATGACCCACATGGACGGCGGAGATTTAAGAATTTTTTCCCAAGAAACCATACCTCTAACATGAATTTCGAGCCTTCTAATTTTTCAAGGTAGGTTTTTTTCCAAAAAAATGACTCAGATGTTGTATGAAAAAGACAAAAACCAATTTTTTACCTAGCTAAATGTATCCGGGGGTTTTCGGGGTCAAGGAATCCATTTTTGGCATTTATTTATATTTTTGAGTGGCGTCACAGGCGCTTCCATATATTTTTTTGGATTTTATCGCCTTTTTTGGGGAAAAATTGACGAAATTATTGCGAAAATCGACGAATATTGGACTTTCTCATAATGCAATCACAAATTTTAAATAGCCCAAAATGATCAGCGTTGAAAATTAGGGACTTACCTATGCACGACGTATATCGATTGTACTCAATTTAAGAATAAAAATTCGATTTTTTCTTTGTTTACTAGCTAAATAAACAAAGCATATTTATTATTTTTGAATGTCTTTCTTGCTTTGAAGTCTAGGAAATTTTTCACGAATTTCTAATGTCTAATGTCGGATGACGCTCAAACAAGAACGAATACAGTAAGGTCCGAGTACTGAGAGCTGTGGGCCCTGGGTGTATACTTGGCGGCGCATGCGCGCTGTCGAGCGTGCCCGAGCAGGTACGAACGTATCTTTCCGCGGAACGAAAAGACACGTTCAAATGCTGACTAGTGTGTCCAAACGAGTTTTAGAACAGGATCGAGAAGGAGTTATATCGGTGACATTAAAAAGCCCTGAAAAATTCCCTAGACTTGAAAGCAAGAAAGACTTTCAAACAGAACTTGTTCTCGATTTTTTTTCTAAAACTCGTCTTTTCGTTTCTGCTATTACTGAATTTAATTGAATTTCTTTCATTTACATTTCATATGTTTCGTTCTTTTAAGTTGAATTCCTGAAGAAAAAAAATAAAGTAAAATAAGGATCGTTGATTTGCGCAACGATTTCGTCAAGTTTTCCCAAAAAATGCAATAAAATCCAAAAAAATGTACAGAAGCGCCCTCTGGCGGCATCCAAAAATAAAAATAAATACCAAAAATGGATTCCTCGACCCCGAAAACCCCCGAATGCACATTTTGCTAGATAAAAAAAATGTTTTTCGGTCTTTTTCATACAATATCTGAGTCACTTTTTGGCAAAAAACCTGCCTTGAAAAATTGGGAGGCCGAAATTCATTTTAGAGGTATGGTTTTTTGGGCAAAAATTCTTAAAATGATTCAAAGAACGCCGTGAGGGGGTACGCAGCATCCACTTTCCCATCCACCTACAAATTAACTCACCCCAATATATATATATAGTGCAGATCATTACATGATATAAAAGACCTTGCAACTGTAGCCAACTCAATGAGAAGTTCTTACTGCTTTAAGACAGTCTGTTAAGTAAATTGCAGAGCTCACGCATTCGGGCGTTATCCGAGATCAAACCTGCTGAATATCAGCGATGTGTTCGAATTTTTCAAATGTCGCAAGCGTCTTTCATTGTGTGTGAAACTCAATACACTGGTGTTTTTGGGATCACTGATTACGTATTCAAAGTAAAAATTGCAGCAACAAAAAGCGGGAGATCGAATATGGCGATATATATGACAATATGGCGTCAAGATTGAAAAATAGCGGATCCCATATGATGAACGAGTATGCATGAAGGTTATTGGATTTAGCTAGATTATAGGGGGTTTATCGGTCGCTGATCACTAAGGATGTGCAAGAAAATCGAAGTTTAAACGAGTCGAGTCCAACTTGTTAGGCTTTTAGTTGAGCTGAGATCGAGCTTCCGGAAAGCTCGGAACTTCTCAAGGTCTCGAAAGTTTCAGGTTCTTGAAACTTTTGATACTAATGAGAATTCATTCAAAAAAGATATTAGGGGCTTTTCGGATTGCTAACAGCGATTTTGAAATCAAAATTAAATATTCAAGATTTTCATTAAAAATGAACAAATTCGGGGAAAATTCAATTCACTGACGGATGTATTTGAACTCCTCAATACTATGGGATTTTTTTAATTTCTGGTCACATTTTTGGTGTGAACATTCAAAAGTTTTCATTCTAAATGGCGACCAAATTTTGAAAAAATTTAAAATATAAAGCAATTTCCACAGGGTACCGTCCCAGGTTTTTTTTATTATCAAATACTGAAAAATTGGCTGAAACTATGTAAGATAATTTCTGTTTCCGAATTTGGTTTCGTGATTCGCAATAAAAAGGCAAGTGTCCATAAATTTATTGGTTACACTTCATATTTATTTATTTAACATTGGAAGCCGTAGTATATTATGTCACGCAAGTGTACGAATAAACTCACTTTCTTTTTTAAATTGTTGCTGTTTGATAATTCTTACTTTTGTTCCCAAGCTCGTACAGAATGAAATGAGAAAGCAAAGTTTTTAAGAATATTCAACCAGTTTTGCCTTTTTATTCTGTCAACTAATTTTATTGAAAATAAAATCAAAGTAGAAACATTTTACAGGTAAGAATGAAATAAGAAAAAATCAATGTCGTTTTGTTCCATGGTGGTTTCGAGAAATAGAAGATGGTCGATTCCTTTTTGCAGTATTTGTAGTAAGACAAGTCGAGGAGCGCACATCGACAGACTTAACTGTGAGTGGATCTCGAATTGGATAGTTCTCCTCTCGCTGAACTTCTCGTACAGATGTAGATCTCCTCTTTCCTGACTCTTGACTAATGTTCTTGAAATATTTATTGTTTTTAGATTCTTGGGTTATTGTTGCCATTAAATCCTTCCCTTCAGAAGACTTACGTTGCCTTGATGAAGTATTAGTAGTTCCTTCATGTTTCGGGTAAACTTTTTTTAGGTTAAATGTCAGGGCAATGTCAGTCGAAGCTGGTAGTTCGAAATGTTCCTTAGATCAAACTAAACGAGGTGGACAAAAACGGATTGGCGAAGTCTGGAGATCTAGATAATCATCGTCCAAGGGTTGAGGATCTTCCGGAGTCAGAAGTGGATTAGGAGAAAATGGTTCTCAACAACTTAAAACTTCGTCTAACGGGAGTTCCTTCCATGAACTCCCATTGTTTCCAGGTCGTGCAGGATTATACTCCACGACTTCAGTGAAATTGTCAGTAACTTGTAGAACTAACTGTGAGTTTGATGATTCCACTGGCAAGAATTGGTCTTTGTAGATGGTTTTGATTGATTGTTTCAGGTTGTCATTTAATGGATTCAGAGTGACAGAAATTTTTAGTGAAGCCAAAAAAATTCGGCGGAATTTATCCGGACGGTTACGCCTCTTCTTGTGACTAGGAGGAATTGTCACGTGTATTTCAGGTGGAGCGTTGCGCTGAGCTTAAAGAGCTTTTCGACGAGCTTCTGTCAACCGATTCTTTTGACTTTGTTAGTTTCCATCTACACATGACGGGGATTTGATTTTAGGGACATTATTGAAAGTAACTCCGTTCCTACGGGAGGAACGAGAGAAAAATAAGAGAGAGAGAAAGAACTCCGTTCCTACTAGAGGAACGATAGAGAGAAAGAGAGTAGAGGGAAAACAGTTTAGACAGAAAATCCATTCCTATGTAGAGGAATGAGAGAATAAGGATCAGGAAAGAGTAAAATTTGAAAAAAATTAAATAAACTGAATTTGCCAAAAAGAAAAGTCCTCGAGAACTTACCACTTCACTGGATGAAAATAAACGGGTAGTCAAGTCCTCGTTTTATTCTTTTAGGTTGTCGCGTTGAAAATAACTGTCACAAACTAAACTTTCATTTCTTTTACACTCCCTTTTATTAGGACCTATGCAAATATTGAACTAACTTTAATTGATCATAACCAAGAGCTTAGTTCACACACCTACAAATTCGAACTTATTTAAATTTGAAATTTACATTGATAATATTAGCTTGTTAACCTAAAATATTATGAACTTAAAACTACCAAATACAATGAAACTCTTCTATAACGCCGATTTTGGGGCTGACGGTGGGAGGGAACTCATTATAGACCACTCCGCTTTTAGTTGTTCACGCCTCAATGCTCGCCTGTGTGACAACCGTAGACCCCGCGCAGTCTTGTTACGCCTACATGCGGCGCGGCGTCAATTCTCGAAAGGGCTATAGAAGCGAGGGCTATTATAGGGTTTCACTGTAATGTAGAACTTTTGTAATAATTTATATGATAGGATTTGTTACTTTTAAAGGAATAACAGAAAAATTAAAGTGAGAACTTATTGTGTAACAAATCCTAATTGATCAGTTTACTCTTATGCTTACTGCGTTTCTTCTGAGCTACGAGTTCTGAGTCTCTTGTGTTATGATTCAATCCTAAATCTTCGAACTGGAGGGCCCATTCATTTGCATCCATTGAATTCACTTAAATGTTAAGTGTAAATACCTGTTACTGCGCTAGGTACTAGATGTGATGGAAACTGCTCTGAAAATAGATGTGTAGAATGACTCACCATCCAGCCCAGTCAGTAACGAAGCCAGCGAAGGCGCGCTGCTCTATAGGGGGCGTTAAAGTGTGAGAATGAAGCTGTAGTGTGTCCGGCGATAAGTTGACATTGTCCACATCAAAGCCGGAAAGCCCTCAGACTTAGCCCTGGGGAGGTATGAGGGTTATCACCCCCAGGATAGTGGACATACCTGCGATCGGTCTAGGATCCTTAACGTGCGTGGATGGAAATTATCATGACTTCCAAACAAAAAACTTGAAAGAAACGTATAGTTGTGAAAACAATCAGAATCAATTTTGTTACCGCAAAATAAAATGCATTGTTACTTCTGCATGAACGATGAGAAAAAATGGGGAATTTTCAACAAACAATCAATAACTTACAACACAGTCTCTTCGGTGATAGGACGACAAATGAAAAAAACTGCAGACATTCCAGTAGACGCTGGCACTTTCCATTCAAACACTAAAGAAAAAGAAGGCAGTTCTGGAACATGAAACAGACTATTTTACAAGCAGCTGTGTAGATTCCAACATTGAATGTGAAACATCCGATGACGAGCACACTACATATGACAAAAAAACGAGACATTCAGAGAGGTGGTCCCAAAAGGATTTGAATGACTTAATTCGAGATTTAGGATTACCTCAAGATGGTGCTTGTTAACAACGCGTTAAAATTGAAATTTCTATCTTGTTTGGTATGAGCTGTATACATTGATAGAATTATGTAACGACTCGACTCGCTAAGGTCAGTAAGCCAGAGACCTGGCACCGAATTACATCTCTGTAGCGTGTAACTTACAACGCGTTACTTGTAATGAAAATTAAACTATTTTTTAAAACTAAAGTTGGGCTCATTGACGGGACGCTTTACAAAAACTGTTCAGTATTAAACACTGCAATATCATGCACTAATAAATACTATTATTCAATGTTCAAATTGAGTGGCATCAGTTAACTTACTAGGCAGTCTGATAAGTCCCTGAAAAATGAAACACGGAGAAGTTTTTTTGGCCAAAGTCGGTTTTATTTTTCAACATACTCTCCTTTTAGGTCGGTACAGCGAGTCCAACGATTTTCTAACTTTTTGATACCTTCCGAAAAGTACTCG
The DNA here is from genome assembly GCF_010883055.1 of Belonocnema kinseyi. NCBI lineage: Eukaryota > Metazoa > Arthropoda > Insecta > Hymenoptera > Cynipidae > Belonocnema > Belonocnema kinseyi. Next base: position 134,833,494 of record NC_046657.1, on the reverse strand, counting down.
ATCGGAAGGTCTTCAAAATACGCCTCAGTTTCAGCTATGAGCTCCTCATTTGAGTAAAAACGTTTACCGGTGAGCCGTCTCTTCAGGTTAGGGAACAAGTAATAGTCGCTGGGGGCCAGGTCTGGTGAATACGGTGGCTGAGGAACCAATTCGAAGCCGATTTCATGCAATTTTGCTTGTGCAACTAAGCATGAATGAACAGGCGCATTGTCGTGATGATAAAGCGGTTTTTTCTTCTTCAAATGCGGTCGTTTTTCGGAGATTTTGATTTTCAATCGGTCCAATAATAATGAATGGTATGCTCCGGTTATGGTTTTACCTTTTTCAAGATAGGCCACGAATATTATGCCATGTGCATCCCAAAATACGGAGGCCATAACCTTTCCGACCCATTGTTGCGTTTTTGGACGCTTCGGAGCACCTTGGCCCGGTGGAACTCACTGTTTTGCCTGTTGCGTTGACTCAGGAGTGTAGTAGTGGATCCAGGTTTCATCCATGGTTATGAATCGGCGCAAAAACTCGGTCGACTTACGAGAAAATAATGCCAAATTCTGCAGGGAAGTTGTCACACGAATTCGTTTTTGGTCCACTGTGAGCAAACGCGGCACCCATCGCGCGCAGAGCTTCTTCATGCCTAAAACTGAATGCACGATATTGCCCACACGTTCCAATGATATGCCTACAGCATTAGCTACCTTTCTCAATTTCACTTTGGGATCATTCAACATCATATCATGGATTTTTTCGACATTTTCTGGTGTAGTGACCTCTTTTGGGCGCCCAGATCGTTCAGCATCAACTGTGCTCGTACGGCCACAACGAAACTCAGTAAACCACTTATGAATCGTTCCTATCGACGGTGCAGAGTCCGGGTAATACTTATCCAGCTTGGTCTTGGTCTCGGATATCGTTTTCTTGCGAAGATAGTAGTGGTTGATCAAAACACGAAACTCCGATTTTTCCATATTAAAAAAAACTCGGAGGTTAGTCGCTTCTAAGTGCTGTAACTTGTAAATGCGTCAACATAAATGGCTGAAGTTTCGACAGGCGTCATTTGAAGGATCAAGCTCGACGAAAATGGTTCACATTAGTGAATACTAATGCCATCTCTTAAAATTTTCAGGTACTTATCAGACTGCCTAGTATACCTCATCACATTTCCCATAGTTTATCAACCTTTATTTCCAGAAATAATTGAGATTAACGAACATTTGGGGGCTCGTCCGAGATTGTGATGGGTTTTTTTGCAGTGGTTCACGTGACGGAAAGAACAGTGTTTGAAGGTGCAAAAGAACGTGAAATCTGAATATTTTGAATGTGGCGGTGTGACGGTTAAATTTCAAAAATATTGCTCGGTCACTTACACCTATAGTTTCAGTTAAATTTCTGTACTTCTTCTCGTTGAACTGACAACATTAATGTGTATCCGTTATCGTCAATTTGTTCCAAAGAAAAAGCTTGGATGAAACTGGTCCTTTCTTGGGGCTACATATGTGTGTACGCACAGTTGAATAACACAGGGTGAGTCGTAATTGGAATGGTCATGCCTCTTCTCTATCTTCTTAAGCAGTTCTCTCTCTACTCATTATCGATCGGCCAGAAGTTAATTTTAACTACACTTGAAGGAAGGCAGCCTTTTCTTCAAATTTGCGACAACACTCATTCATACGTTATCCTCTTTTACGTATCTCTCTTTCTGACCGAGATCCTTGTCAACCTCTTGACAACATTTACATCGATGAGAACCAGCTTACGTCAATACATCCGCGAGGCGCATCCAACTGCGATCTTCACATCAGAAGTTGAACTGAAGTAAAGCTAAGTCAAAGTCGTACATGTTTCAATTCTTTTTGTTTTTTATTCTTTTTAAAACTTTTTCAGATTTCGTAGTTTCGTGCGTATTGTGAAACTCAATTTATCACCATTATTATTATTTTTAATTCAAAGAAAGCTAAATATATAGAATTTTGCTAAAATGGACAGATTAAGTACTGAGATGGTCGCGTTTCACGAAGCAATATCTTGCACCGTAATTAATTATAAAAAACTCGGTTTAGACAAGCGCAACGAAACTTCCATTAGAGGTCGCTTAAAGTTAATAGAAGAGTAATGGCAACGTTTAGTAGAGCTTGATTTGAAAGCCAGATTGATGTACTCTGTTGAAAAAAAAATGAAAATCGAGTATTTTTCTAAAAACCAATTTTTACAAATTGAGGATGCTTATCTATCTGCTCTTGATTTTTTAAATAATATGTTACATCCTTTCAGTTTAAATCATACCGATCACGCTGAAGCGTCTTCACGAGGAAATACAAGTCGTCAAGATTGTTCTGTTCCGAAGCTACCTGAAATAACTTTACCTACCTTTCTGGGAATTATGTTGAATGAGAAAGTTTTCGAGATCTTTTCGTGGCTCTCATTATTAATAATCATACATTATCTAATGCTTCTCGTTTGCATTATATCAAAACGTCGTTAATAGGTGACGCTGATCACATAATAAAACATATAACGTTGACAGATGCCAACTTTTCACCAGCATGGGATCTTTTTAAAAAAACGTTTTGATAATAAGCGCGCCTTGATTAATGCACATTTGCAAGCAATGAGGTCAATCCCTAGTATCTCGAATGGTTCAATAGCTGATTTAAAGGTATTAAGAGATACGACTAATGAGACCCTGACAGCCTTAATGAATTTGAATAGACCAACGGAACACTGGGGTGACGTTATTGTTTTCTGGACAGTGACAAAATTAGACATGGCTTCTCTAAAATAATGGGAGACAAATTTGGCTGACGAAACCGATTTTCCCACTTTCTAAAAATTAAACGATTTCTTGGATATGCATATTCGCACGCTTGAAGTAATTGGGATGTCGAAATCGGAATTTTCGGATAAAGCAAAATCAAATAAATCTCGATCTGTACAAAGCCATAAAGCCTCTTCCACTTCTAAATGTTTACTGTGTAAAGAGAACCATTCACTTTTTAGGTGCAAACAATTCAGAGTCTTGCCTACTAATAAAAGAAGAGAATTTTTCTTTCAAACGCATTCCTGCGTTAATTGTTTGTCTCCGGGTCATAGGCCTCATCAGTGTGCTAGTAAATATACTTGTGAAAAATGTCACCGTAAGCACAACACTCTTCTACACTTATACAGTATGAACTCGACAACTGACTCGGTTGCTCCCACAACTGACTCAGTTGTTACCAAGGAGGATGATAATTTGTTGACTCACAACATTAGTAAATTTCAACAACCTGCTGCTATAAGGGGGGCGAATCATGTATTTGAAAATAAACAGTCGAGTTGTCATTTAAATAATAATGAGGGTGTTTCACGTTCTTCCTTACTAGCCACCGCAGTGATTGAATTAGAGTCCGACAATGGTAGACGCGCAAGTTTGAGAATTAATTGGTACTGCTAAAAAATTAGCTCAAGTGTGGTTACTTTCTGTAGAGTCAAAACAGAATCCTATAGCATTACAAGCCCTCGTCTTGTTTAATTTGACGTCATATACACCTCCAAAATTTCCTAATCAAGGAAATTTAAAGAACTAAGCCGTCTAAACTTAGGGTATCCCGATCCCTTCGGATCGAATAAAATAGGCGTTATTCTAGGAGCTGATAGATTTGGATCCTGTCTTTTACAAGGTTTAAGAGAAGGTACCCTCGTTACATTAACTACCCAAAGTAGTCTTTTTGGGTGGATACTCTCCGGTCCGATGGATCCTCTCTTAAATGGCATTTACATATAGGTCCAAAATTATTAACCGATTTAGTTTCAATCATTTTACGCTGGCGTATGCCACAGTTTGTTTTTGCAGCCGACGTGGAAAAAATGTTTCAGCAAATTAAAGTTGATTCAGGCGATTGTAATGACCAGCGCATATTGTGGCATTCATCAGAAGGCAATCTAGAAGCCTAGAGATTAACAACCGTCACTTATGGAACATCGTGTGCCACGTACTTGGCTAATCGCGTTATAAAACGATTGGCTCGGGATGAAGGTTCTAATTTTCCTAAAGCTTAAGCGATCTTACAAAATAACCTATATGTGGATGACGTTCTTTTTGGCGCAGACACAACCGAAGAAGCTAATGAGTTGCGAGAACAGGTTGCAAACTTGATGAGACGTGGAGGTTTCCATTTAAGAAAAAGGACCTCGAATGATGAACTTTTGTTATCAGATTATCCGCAGGGAAACCACGAAATAGCCTTGCTTCAGCTTTAAAAAAAAGAAAATTTAGAAAAAGAGACAAAGTAAAGTGTTTATCTAAACAGAGAACAAAATTTTCGAAAATACTTTTATTTTGATCAAGAACTGTCTTTAGTGTATTGCACGAATGTTAATGGATTTATAAACGATTTAAAACCAGGAGTTTACAAAGATGGAGAATAGAGATTATTCATAGACTCTTTCAAACGAAGCCTGAAGGCTGTCTTATTGCAGGACACAAAAGGGTATACATCAATACCAATAGCTCATTCAACAAAACTCAATGAAAATGACAGTAATATGAAAATCGTATTTGAAAAATTCAAGTACGAACAACATAAATGGCAAATTTGTGGAGATTTCAAAGTTCTTAGGATGCTTCCTTGAAAAAAATCCGGAAATACGAAGTATTCTTGTCTCTTGTGCCTATGTGACAGCCGAGATCGTGGCAATCATTATAAGGGAAAAAAAGAAAGTCAGTGGTATGCAGAACTATATATAAAAGCCACGTCATCCAGGGACTGTCTAGACAACGGCTAGAAAATCCACTAATTCATCAGTGAAAAGTGAGCTACTGAGATTCCAGATTTTCTAGTTATATCACTGAACTGATACTATATATGAATTCAGCAGCTTGAAATCTATAATAAAACCATGTTTCACCATCATTTACTCAAAAATAAGTTCTTTGAGGTTATGTCTAAAGCAAATCGTAAAAGGTGCTATTTTGACCTCAGATTTGGATTCAGCGGATCAAAATACATAGGAATACATGTGTCTCGTCAAAAGTACCAGACTTTTTTTTACTTGGCTGTGTAATTTTCTTTACACATACATGTTAAACCCTCGATTGGCGAACATTTTGCTGATATAGAAAATCGTCGATTTCGCACCATGCGCGAAGAAAATTAGCAAAATCCGCAAGATCGGTTAGTAAAATTATTTTACTGATGAGAAAAGTGCTCTCCATGGTTACCTAAACATTTTACTTTCTGTGTCAATATAATTCCGGCTGATTTTGGACAGTCATTTTTCATTCTAGTATATTCAATTGCTGTAAACGGTATACAATTCTAGAACAGTGAGTTACAATTCAATTCAACCCAAAAGGTGCCTCCCCTCTCTGTTACGGCTACACCCTTCTGAAATTATATTTTTCTGAAAAAAACTAAAACAAAATTTAGTTTTAGTCTTTGGGAAATAGCTAATTCGCTGTACACTTTATACAAAAATATTTACAATATGAGTTAAAACAGACGAAATTTCCTACATAAAAAATTCATTAAACAGTATATTTTCTCTAAATATTGCGTTCCTGATCAATATATTTTTGTTTTGTTATTGAGTCCATGTCAGTTTCATTGTCATTATCTGAAAGTATGTCGAAAACTATTACACTCACAAAAAGCTCGTTTTAATCGTATTATATAATTCGTATTACGTCTAGACACTTTATAATCTGTCCAAATACTTTTTAAATCAGAGTGTACTGGCTCCATTGCTTGTTCACTTTAAAATCTCCGGCCAATTTGCATTTCTTCACGAAAATCAAGAACATGAGAGAAGACTGTATGAACTTTTGCCATTACAGAAGCACCACTTACTAAGTAACTATCCCTGAATGTTGAATTTACAACTTCAAAAGAGGGATCGTGTTGACGGACTTCCGTGCTTTATCTCGCGCTGGAAATTATATGACTGTATCCACAATCGCACTCGGCTAATAAATGTGAGAATATAATATTTAGGAGAAGGAATCATCTCGAGAAACGTTTTCTCTTCCTTAGCGAAGGGAATAGGATGAATACAATTCATGTGATTTTTTTGGTCGAGCTTTCACGGCTCCTGCACGGGAAAATATAATACGCAATATAACATAATATTAGCTAGTTTTAAATCTGTTGTAATTGTGCTAATTCGAGTATAAGCAATTTATTTATGCCAGAATATTTGAAGCGTTTAGCAGAAACTTCCAGGTCATACTTTTAGCGGTACCTGTCACACTTATTTTTTTCAGCAGTAGATTGAATAGATAGAAATACTTTAAAAACTCCTCCACCACGGTTAATACCAAACTTAAGATATACTTCAGAATTTTCTCGATTCTTTTTGGCATGATTCTTTGTTCTTAGAATAATAAATATTTTGGACATGATAGCGAACATGCCAACGGACGTCCCCGCACACTTTTTCTGTGGGCCAATTAAAAAAATTTTAATTTTGCTAAATTGGATTAATGTGTGTGGCGCTTAGGAATTAGTATCGATTTCATTAGCGTTAGATTCCCTCGGATTTTTTCCTACAATAACAAATATTTTGTCCCCAAAATCTGGGAATGATAGCGTACATGCTAACAGACGTTCCTGCACGTTTTTTTTTTGGTGGGTTAATTAAAAAAATAATTTATTTTGCTAAATTTTATTTGTGTGAGTGTATTTCGATGTTATGTGTGTTACAATTCTGTCCCATAATTATTCTTGAATGCTCTTGGCTGCATCGGTATGAGAGAGACCTACATTATCGGAATGACAGCAAAAAAACTATCCCAACCTCAAAATAGTGCTCATACATATAATTTTTATTTAGCGCAATAAAATTTTTTTGTTATCATCCCTCAGAAAAGAGTCCAGGGACGTCCATTATGATATTTTCTAGCATCTCCGAATTCAGTTTTAAAATATTTTCATTTTTGTGGGAAAAAATCAGAGGAACTGTACCAGATTGATTACACGACGAAGTATCACATGCTCTTAATCCCTTAAGGCCATGTGACGAGTGAGTCACGTGACCATATTTCTATCTTACCGACACTTTTTTAATTCCCTGACTTATTTTGACACGAAGCGCCACATCGAGTTGGCAAAAAAATTATTTACAAAAAACTTTTTTCGTCATTAAAATTTAGGAACAGACCGACTTGTCTTGGTACTTCTTATGCAAGGACACTGCCTTTTTCTAATTAACGAAGTTGAAGTTCTTGAGACCACAATCTTGTATATATTTGGTTCGGTTTTGATTACTTTAGAATCATACCGAAGGGCCTATGACAAATTCACCGAAGGCGTCCTCGGGTTGAGGATAGAGGGCCCCTGTAGCAAGGGTTTCTGCTGAATATGGTTACAAAAATGAATAGTCAGTCGCGGACGATTGTTAAGGGGTGGTCCCGAAGGAATTAATCGGAGGTGTGAGAACCATGCCGAAAGCTGAATGGCACCTGGGTCAGGTGTCTAGAACGGTGACTCTGGGATATCGGGCGATCTCTCAGAGTACCCAGCCTTATCCTTGCATGCAGGGCTCTACAAAGATAGGCGAACCCCTTTCCCTAACTTCTCGTGGGAACAACAATCACAACACCCAACATAGTTCTAGTAAGTGCGGTTTAAAACAACGGAACGCGCAGTGCTCCCGGCAATGCGTCTGCCAACAATGCCGACCACTCTAGAGCTGGGGAAGCGGGAGCAACTAAATCGCGACTTGATAGAGTGCGACGATGCGAGTGAACCCCTGAACGGTGTTATATGGCACGACTACATGCTCTGTCGTGCGAGAAACAGCTGGAGCTATCGCAGTTTTTGCATCAACGTCTGCGAAACCATGCAGAAGTACTCCAAAAAAGGGGCTATGTAAGCGGAACGCCTGCTCTGCCACAGCCAGAACAAGTCGGCCACGCAGAATGAGATGCGACACTAAGACCAAGCGCAGGCAGGCATCAAATAGAGGAAAAGCGATGCTTTATAACCCGGAGAATCATCAACACCCAGGTTTCTCTCAAGCCTAAAGATCTGGTTGAAATAGATGACGAGCTTCGAGGACATTTTTCCGAAGAATCCGATCTGTGGACTATCAATTGTTGCGTGTATAATGCAGCGAGAGCTTTGGCCGATGCGAACCGTAAAACAAAACCAACGGTTTATCATAAGACCAAAAGACGAATACATCAACTCGCCATAAAGATATGCTGGTCAAGACAGTACGCATCGCGCATTCAGTGTGTGATTGTCTACATCACATCTGGCAAGAATTTTACCGTCAAGGTTCAAAAGTTTCCGTGCGAACTCCAGGCTCGTTATCACACACTTAACAATTCAAAGCTGCTGACCATCAGGCAGCATATTGTTGAGAGCATACAGATACTATCTGACACTAAGAAAAGTCTAGAGCGGAGAGAGAGGTGGGTCAGAGAAAATCAACAGTTTCTCTCTGACCCATCTTGTATCTTCCAAGACGCCCCAGTTACTGTAGACCACCCGCCCAAACCAGAGGAGATCAAAGTATTTTAAAGAGAAGTCTACGAAGTTCAGCATAGACTTGACGAAGACTCAGATAACATAAATAGCTTCACGGAGCTATGTGATGCCCTCATAACACGTGATAAAGAATGCCCACCCATCACTACCGAGAAGGTGAAAAAAGTATTTAGAGGGATGAAGAACTATTCCGTTCCGGGAGCAGATGGTATCAAGACCTTTTGGTGGGTAAAGTTTTCTTCAACCCATCAGCATTTGGCCCGTATTTTCACCTCATATTTAAAATCGGAAGAGCCAATTCCGAAGTGGTTGGTGGAAGGGCCTACTATACTCCTTTCGAAAATAGGCAACTTAGCAGACCCGAAGAATTACAGGCCAATCACTTGTCTGAACACACTGTGTAAGATATTCACAGCTATCCTAAATGATAGGATGGTTCGGGCAATTGAACCTGTGTTGCAAGAAATGTATGAACAAGGCGGCTCAAAGAAAGGTGTAGCAGGATGTCAAGAGAACTTGCTCATCGATGGATGTATCTGCGAAGATGCAGCATAATACCAGCGTGACCTATCGATGGCCTGGATTGATTACCGGAAAATTTTCGGTTCGACCTCCCATAAACTTATCGTCTATCTTTTGAAAAGCTTAAAGGTTCATACGCAAATCGTGAGGTGCATAGAAAGAGATTGATGCCGCTTTGGAAAACCAGATTTACTATCTCATCTGGAAAAAATCGTGTGACAACTAACAAGGTCACCTTTCAGATTGGTGTCCTTCAGGGCAACACCATGAGTCCACTCCTCTTTTGCCTCACATTATTGTCAGGAATCACGAAGAAGTAGATAAAGGAGCGTTTCTGTACAAAGCAACGGAGGAGGCTGCTGAAACACTCGGACTTAACGTCAGTATTAGCGGTGAGAAAAATGCATCAAATCATATATATCTCGAATACTCACTCCTGAAACCCGGATTAAGAAAGCACAGGAGAAAAACTTCCGTGAACAGCTCCTCGATAAGAGGATGCACGGCATCTGCCTCAGAAATTCGGAAGATCAGTTAGTGTCGTGTGAGCTAACTTTTGCTTTTCTTAAGTCCCCGGGATTGAAGTCTGGCACGGAGGGTTTCATTTTGTCATGTGGAGACGGTGTCAGTTCCACCTTAACATACCGTCGCCACATTTTGAGCCAAGAGATTCCCGATGATAGCTACAGGGTGTGCCATGCACACCCCAAACATCTAGCAAACATACTATCTAGTTGCCCAACTCATGCAGGAACGACCTACATCCAAAGGCATAATGCGGAACTAAGAGCGCTTTATTACCATCTATCACTCTTGCGGCATTAACCTTAATATTGCTCCTCTAAATGCAGTCAATTCTTGAAAATGATAAGTGCCGTATATACTGGAGCAGACAAAAACGTCATAGCCAAGGAGAATGAAAAGAAAAAGAGGTATAGAGAACTTATAAGAGAGTAGCGACGATTGTACCGAGAATATTCTGTTAAACTAATCGTCCTGATGATCTGCGCTCTTGGAGATGCTAAGCTTTCACTGATTGATAACCTGAAAAGCATTCCTGCGTATCAACAATATGCTAAAACGCTTGCGGGAAAAATGCAGAAGAAATGAAGAAGTCCTTGGGTCGCTCCATTTCCTCAGGGTGCACGAGACTTTTGCCGGATCGTCGTATTGATTGTGTCACATAACTTTTGAACTTCGAAATTTTAGTCATTGACCCGTGAGGGCAATAGAGCTGGGTCCCCTGCGGGGACCCCTATGGAACAACCATATTGTGTGATTTCGAATTTCAAAAAAGTGTCATTCAGTTTTTGACAGAAAATCATTATTTGTAAGTCTGAAATCATGAAACCATAAACTTTGTGGCGTCAAAAAAATATTAACCCTTTGGAATTGGAAATTTTAGTCGTTGATCCGTGAGGACAACCGACCTGAGCCCTCGATAGGGGCCCTCGTAGAATTTCCACGCGTGGAACATCCATGCGGGCTCTCGCCGGGGGCCCTCATGCTAAGAGGTCTCAGCGGGGCTTTTTTCACACTGGAACATTCTAAAACAAATCAAAATTTAAATTAAAGAAAAAGGGTTCCAGCGATTTTTCTTTATTTCTTACTTAAAATAATCGGTCATCAAAGAATTACATCTTTTAAGGAACTGGCGTTGTGTAAAATGTTGAAGTTGAATTTTATTGAGGCTTACAGTTAATCAGTATCCATATATCATGCACGGAAAAAATATTCAGTGTAAAATTTTATAATATAATATTTACTTTTAAAGTAAGGCAATAGCAAGCCAGAATATAGAATTACTATTGCGAATACTAAGTTGTGAAGTTAATAATTTGATTACAATAAAATAATTAGCAATGAAATAATTTAACTCATACGAAAGAAGGTTTCTATAATCCATAGATAAGACTGAATTTTATAAAAGGCAACAGGAAATTCAATCTTTTTTATGCCCATAACATCTTAAATTAAATTGTAATCAATATCAATCGCCCACAGCAAATATTTGACGAAAATTCTATCCTTGCAGCTAAGGAGCTTTCACAAAATATAGTCAAGATTTAATTACTTTATTCTAAAACACAAATATAATATTTAAGCACTGAGGATAAGTGCCAATAAGTAAGAAAGCATTAATTTTTTTTCTTTGCAGATTATGTAACCGTTTGATGTCTCAAGTCTTTGAGTCTTGCCACAAAAAGGTGAATCCGTCCATGTACTACAAGGCCTGTTTACAGGATATGTGTGAATGTCCTACGGAAAACTGTTATTGTGAATCGTTTATGGCTTATGTGCATGAATGTCAGCGACTTGGAATTCAACTTTCTCACTGGCGAAAATCAACAAGGTGTCGCACAGTTTGGGATACAGTACTCAAACGCACTACACATGATATAGTGAATCACGTCATAGTGTCCCGGCCACAGTAGTGTCCCAAAAAGGCAGTAATTGCATCCCAGTATCTGATATTTGTCACATTCAACGTAGATAATAAGTAAAATTTTAAGTAAGATACTAATGCCTAATAAGTGATATTCTTGACAGAAATGACCCGTGGTCGTGAAAGTTTTAAAGCGTGTTATTGTGGCAACAGCTCAGTCAAATTATTTTTTTAATGTAGCTTGTCTGAAACGTCATTTCCATGATGCGTTACCGTACTTAGAATCTCGTTCAATGCAGGCGAAAAAAGAGTGAATACAAAATTAACGCATTCAGTCATAAGTAGGAAGAAATGCCTTAGTATGTAATCTATTTACCTTACCTGAAAGAAGGTGTCGCCGCGGTTTAAGAATATAAACTTTGTCACTGTATTCGGAAAACCGTTGAAAGTACCTGGAAACATAAAACATAATAGTTGTGGTAGGAATTAGGTATTAAAATAGTTTTTTGCCGTACGTTGAACGTAGCCGACATGAAAACATCTATACTTTGCAATATACCTAACTTTTTTCTGCGATGCGTACAAAGACTCCTTGGAGAAGGAAAAACTCGTTGTAGGTTATGTTTCTGCATGAAGTTTCTCACATAGAACAATAACAGAAAAGTTAGAGTCACATATTCGAGTCACGTGTCGAAATTACGATTTTCATCATTATAGTGTCAAATAGAAAGTGAAAAATGTATATTTTATAACGAAAATCGCAGATTCGACTTCCCTTTTTATTTGTTGAATTTGGATGACTAGCATGCATTTTGCAAGTAGAAAAATAGAAAATTATATTCATCATGTATCGAACAATGTGCATTCCAGAGGGAAATTGGTTCCTTTGTTGATGCTGGTAGAGATTAGCGAATTATTGTATAAGATAATACGTGCAATAACCTCGAATTGCACCTACCTGAAATACATTTCGCATGGGCATGAAGCAAATTGTTAAACCAAGCGTATTCTGGGAAGCGCTGATTGAGATTATTTTAGGATCGATTATGAATTCTGTAAATGTCATCGTCTTGTATCTTTTATCTTTGTTAATAAAATGATATTTCTGTTTATGTAGCTAAAGTTTAGTTAATCGTCTAACTTTCACTTTCATATTGAACTTGACATAATATTTTTGTTATTCTCTTTGTAAGGTTCTATTTTCAATAGGACATAGTGAATTGCAAAATTAATGTTTAGAAATTATTTATATTATAATTTACCTAATGGAGGCCTTTTTAATATTGGCTTTGAATAAATTTAGCGAAAAAGTTTCTGCACATTACTTATTCCACAAAATTTCTCAATTGAATTCTTCCTCTCATCTACAATTCTCTACACCATATTTAGTGAACTGAATATACTCATTTATGAAAAAGACACACTTTTAAATCATATTTTTAAAACAACATTTTTCTCGGCGATACATATGTAGCTAAATGAGGGAATTTTGAATCTCGAAAAGATTGGTAGGTACATTTTTGACTACAAAATTAGATCGACTTTTTATTTACCAACAAAATTAAAATTTTTTTTAACCTTTGAGACGTATCATTTTTTTAAAGATTTTCAGATTTATCAAACAGGGACTTACTATCTGTGTTAAACCTATCTAGAAATAATTTCCAGCGAGTGAGAACAATTTTAAAAAATTGTTTATTACATTATAAACAAATTAATGAACAGAAGTTATTTTTCGGGACTGGCCATAGCAATCACGTTCTGTAACTTCTCCGCAACAAAGTAGTAACATTGTAATCCCTGGTTATATGACTTAAATTTACTGTTGAGTGACGCTCTCGTTCTATAACTGGAAGGTAACAATGTTTGGTTGTTTTTTACCGAATGAAGATGTAACAGTACCATACAAAATTTTAACAATTCGGTAGAAGTAAGATGTAATTATTATTACAAGAAGAATGTAACAATTGTTCTGTAACTTGGTTACATCCATGGACTATACCAACTTTGTTACAGAATTATGCAAGTGAAATTTAACGGCGTTACTGTATGGTTAATGTAAGCTGTGCATAATGCACATTAGTAATAGCTATGTAACAGTGTAACATGACTGTTATGTGACAAGCGTGTATCATTTGTACTTGATGTTGGTTACACACATGATCTATCTGAATTCTGCTATTTTGTTACGTAGAAATTCTAAAATGGTCCGCAAAATTTGTCTCAGGAATGAATGATATATTATCGACATTATTGATATAATAATTATTACCAATTACAAGTATATCTTTACAAAATATTTGTCAAATTATTGATAATAATCTTCAAATTTATATAATATATTAAAAATGCAAACTTATTTTGTAGGTATTAAAACTTTTAAATTCTTAAAATTAAATGGTATGAAAATATATATATTTTTCATCTTGATAATAACTTCATTTGATAATGAGCTCACTGGGACACCGCCCACGGTAGTCCTGAAACAAGTAAATGTGAACCTAAAATGGATCCAAAATCTGCTAACGCAGAAAATTTCTATATCGTTTGGAGATTTAAAAAAATGTCAAAGTGAATATTCTAGCCTTTTGATCCTAATGTGAAGAAATTGAGTATGTATGTATGATTTATTGTTGAAACTCTTGTTTATTTTTGGAAATGTATTGATATTTTGATCTACCGATTAGATCTGAATAACGTCACTTTTTCAGTATTTCCGTTTTTGCAACATGCCTCAAAAATAGATTATCTGATTGAAAAATTTAATGATTTTAACTTTAAAATGATAATTTTCAAAACAAGATTGTAACGGAGCGATAAAAGCGGAAAGACACCCGTGGTTCTGTACATTCTTTTTAATGTCGGAGATAAAGAAGAGACAGCGCTTAACGTTATAAGAAAAATTCGTTGTTTTTTTTGGTTTGTTTTAGACTAATCTCTTTCAAAAGAAATTTTATCTTTTATAAAATTCAACTTTTTTTAGTTACAAATTAACTTTCTGAATAAAAATGCAAAAAATCGTTTTTTATGTTGAAAATGGCACTATTTTAGCAGAGAATTTAACGATTTAATACGAAATTAAAAAAATGAAAACCATAAATATTTTGCCGAAAATTATTAAATTAACTTTTTATGTGAAAGCTTTTTTTTGGGTTGAATAATTCGTCTTTTTGGCTGCAAATTTAAATAAATAATTGGTTCACAATTTATGTTTTTGATCAAAAATTTAAGTACTTTATTGAAAATTGAATTACTCTGTCAAAAATACACTTCTTTGCCAATTAAGCTCTTTCGTTGAAAATTTAAATTTTTATTGAAAATTCGGGATTTTTTTAGTTAAAGAATCGACTCTTTTGTAAAAAATATGTCTTTACTTTTAATTCAGATTCTCTTAAGGGCATGTGATATGTACTTAGAAAATGATCGATTTTACCAATTTTAGGTTCCCCCGGCTTTTTTTCTAGAATAATACATATTTTGTCTTGAAAATTTGGGAATTGATAGCGAACATTCTAACGGACGTACCTGCACACTTCTTTTTTGGTTAATTGAAAACAATTTAATTTTGTTAAATTTGATTAATTTGCATAGCGCTTAGGAATTAGTATCGATTTTATCAGTGTTAAATTCCCCCGGCTTTTTTCCTAGATTAATAAATATTTTGTCTTTAAAATCTGAGGAATGATATCGAACATGCAAACGGACGTCCCTGCACACTTTTTTTGTGGGTTAATTCCAAAAAAAAATTGATTTTGCTGAAACTTGTCTGTAGACAACCAAAAAAGTTTATTTCAGAAATAATTTCCAAATTATCGGAAAAGCAGAGATGAAAAACGACGTAACCTCAAAACAATGCACATGCATACAATTTTTATTCAGCACAATAAATTTTTTTTCTTATTATCCCTCAAAAAAGAGTCCGGGGACTCCGTCATGATATTTTATAGCATCTCCGAATATAGTTTTTGAAAATTTTCATTTTTGTGGAAAAAAAGCCGGGAGAACTGTACGCGATTGACCACACGACGAAGTATCACATGCCCTTAATTCTCCGAGTTTTCTCTTAAAATTATGTGTGTTGATGACATTAAATTAGTTTTTCTTCAAATTGAAATTATTGTATGCATTAAACAACAAAATAGAAAAAATTTTAAAATATTTTGTACAATGGAGTAAAATCCAACAGAATTGGTTTATACGGCACTGTTTCGTTACGTTTCGAGGCACCGATTTACACGCAAGGCCAGTGTGAAGCAACCCCCGAAACTGCTGTCATCTCGGAGCTCATGTGTATATGTAACTTCGACATCGATTTTTCCATCACGGATTTGCATGCGCCAGCTAGCAATACACATTATAAATATAATTGATAAAAAATAACTTTTAACCCCAGGCCGAAATTTCAAATCGGCTCCATTTTCGAACCAAGCAAGGAGATCGGTTCTTATCCACACCTAAAAAATTGTACTTAAGGATAGAAGCCTCACGCACAGTTTCGACTTGCTTAGTATCCTTCATTCAGCTATAGGGTTCAGTCAAAGTGCAGTTCGGGTCGATTTGACTCCCCCCCCCCCTCCCCCTGGGGTTTACGTCTGCATTTCGTCAGACCACACTTGGGGTATTTTTACTATTTTTCTGTACTAGCAAGAGTAAGGTGAATGCACTTATTGCTACTTATAAATCAAAACATAAAAATTGATTATTTATTACATTTAAATCAAGTTAGCACGATGATAGGAGATCGAACGATAACAGGTGCATTCACCTTACGATTTCACTTTATATTATTTGAATAAGAAAACTCATGGTCCTCCGTGTACATATTTAGTTGAAAAAATCATTTTCTGTTACTAAATAAATGGTTTTGCATAGAAAAATGTGTATATTTCTATCAAAACCTCCTACATTTACACCTAAAATTATGCACGAGTTCATGTTAAAAATTAAGGCTTTTAATTCCGTGAAAATTTCTTGCAAAATTTTTTCATTGAAAGGCACACTCAGAAACAGGTTTTTGATTCATTTAAAGCGTCGGCTCGATTTGACCTCCCCTGGGGTTAAGTGGTGCAAAAAAGCCCTGGGATTAACGGGTTAAAATTAGCTGAAACGTTTTGAGATGTGTTGCACAACCGGAAATACTAAAAAAGTGGCATTATTCAGAGCCAGCCGGTGAATCAAAATATCAATAAATTTCCGAAGAGAAACAAGAGTTTCAACAACAAATCATACATACACACTCAATTTCTTCATATTGGGATCAAAAGGCCGATTGCATTTACCTACTTAAGTGCTCTACTCTGCTTTTCATGAGAGCGCATAGTATTAATACAAAAACTTCCATAACTAGCGAAACCGAACAGCTAGGATTTTCAATTTTTTAATCTCTAAACGAAATGGAAACTTTCTGTGTTTATTTTTGGTTGATCAAAAATCAAACTTTCGGGAACGGTAAAAGAATCCATGGCTTAATGTCTCTGTTTAATGTTTGAAAGTACATTTTTTAAACCATCATACATTTTTAAAACCCCAAATTATGCAACGGAATTGCAAAAGGAGGCTTAAACAGAATTATGTTACTTAAAAAACGTAAAAAAAAAACTTTATAAAATCAATTGGTGAAAACAAATGCACATAAAAGAGTTAGAACAAGTGAAACATATGTTTTCAAATAACACTCTAAAGCGGCTCATTAGAGACAGATATATGACAATTAAAAAAAGAGGGGGGAAAAAGTAGGAGGAATCCATACTACTAACTCTTTCTGACTTCTTTATTATTTATCGGTCTTTTTTATACTACAGGGATCCAACATGTTTCGAAACGTTTTAGGCTTCCTCTTCAGGAAAATTTTAATAGGAAACTAATAGGGTACTCAAGTATGCTATGCTAATATTATGTAAAAAGCAGAATTGAATTTGAAGTAGATTATTAAGGAATCATGAAAACCATTTCCATTTTTAATATTTCTGAGAATTGATTGTATCTTAAAAAGAAAAAAAAACTCCGAATGAAAATTAAAAAATTAAATTAAAATCTCAAAACAACAATGTTGACAGATCATTTGACCGTTAATCGGTTGAAATATCTGATGAAATCGAAATCTAGAAAGTATCAATTTCAGTCTTTTATAAAACCATATGTAATTCTTAGTTATAACACAAACAGTTTATGGGGGGGGGGGG
>NC_046657.1:134814432-134815836 GCF_010883055.1 Belonocnema kinseyi | reverse complement strand
TCCACAAAAGATTAATGTTTGGGCCGGTATCTTGAATGATACATTGATAGGCCCTTTCTTCATCGATGGCAATCTCAATGCCCGTGCATATGAAGAGCTTCTAAGAAACAAAATTGTACCTAGAATAAAGGAGATTACAGGCGATAATTTTCAAAATATTTGGCTCCAGCAGGATGAAGCAGCGGCTCATTACGTTAGAGAGGTTCGAGCATATTTGGATACTCAGTTCCCTCAAAGGTGGATCGATTGCAGATATAAAAAAAGGGGGTTTCCATTAAAAAAAAACAAAGTTGACCTTCAAAAAGCCATGAACGTCAACTTCAAGGTCAAAATGAAGGTCACCATTGAATTCCTCGTTGAAATTTACTTCAGCAATGACCTTCACTTTTTTGAAAAATATTTTACCTGAGGAGATATCCAACCGTTCCGGGACTTTTTAGGCGCCCTGTATATATATACACGAGGTGTATACAAAAAATAAGGTGACTTTATGGGTTTCTCAAAAAATATTCATTTATTCCTCAATATTTATGTTGTCCCCTTCAAAGTAATCCCCCTCAGATATAATACACTTGTGCCAACGCTTTTTCCAATCATCGAAGGACTTCTTGATAATCATTTTGTGGTATAGCCTTTAATTCTTTCAGCGATGCAGTTTTTATCTCCTCAATCGTTGAAAATCGATGTCCTTTCATGGGTCTCTTCAGTTTTGGGAAAAGAAAAAAGTCACTGGGGACCAAATCCGGTGAATATGAAGGCTGAGGCATGACTATGGTGCTGTTTTTGGTCAGAAAATCTTTCACAAGCAACGATGAATGAGCAGGTGCATTATCGTGATGCAAAAGCCACGAATTCTTTTTCCAAAGTTCCGGACGTTTTTTGCGTATCGCCTCTCACAAACGGCGCATAACTTGAAGGTAATACTCCTTATTGACCGTACGACCTTGTGGTAAGAATTCCTGATGCACTACGCCACGGTAATCAAAGAAGACAGTGAGCAAAACCTTCACATTTGACCGAACTTGACGTACTTTTTTTGGTCTGGAGACTCAGGATGCTTCCACTGAGACGATTGGGCTTTAGTTTCGACTTCATCACCATATACCCACGATTCATCCCCAGTTATAACCCTTTTGAGAAAATCAGCATCATTATTGACTCACATAAAATTCACACAAAATTTAATGAAAACTCTGCTCCATTCTTTTAGAAAGAAGAAAATCGCCGAGTATCAAATCCTTCTAACCTTTTACGCCTCTGCCAGAAAAACAACACGAGCTATTTAGTCAAAACTATGAACATATGATCGTGACGAGTGTGCCAACACAAGAAAACAAAAAAATTAAAACTTGAATGTACGTAGCCCGCGAAAATTGAAAAGTCACCTTACTTTTTGAACACACC